>NW_017731545.1:225708-228060 GCF_001890085.2 Hipposideros armiger | reverse complement strand
AGAACTTGAATAGATATTTTCCCAAAGATACACAAATAGCCAATCAGCACACGAAAAGATGCTCAATATCACTAATCAGGGAAATGCAAATCAAAACACAGTGAGATATCACCTCATACCCAAGGGGATGGTTATTAGGAAAAAAAAACAAACAGAAAATTACAAGCATTGGTAAGGATGTGCAGAAATTAGAAACATTTACATTGCTGGTAGGAATGCAAAATGGTGCAGCCGCAGTGGAAAATGATAGAGCAGTTACGCAAAAATTAAACAAAGAATTATGAATATGATCCAGTAATTCCATTTCTATGTGTTTACCCAAAATAATTGAAGGCAGGAACTTGAAATGAACATGTATTTGTACAACCAACCATGTTCATAGCAGCATTACTCACAACGGCCAAAAAGTGGGAACCACCCAAAGGTCCATCAACAGATGAATGGTTAAACAAAATGTGTTATAGACATACAATGGAGTATTATTCAAACTTAAAACGGAATTAAATTATGATACATGCTATAACACAGATAGACTCTGATGACATTAAGCTAAGTGAAACAAAGCCAGACACATACTGTATGATTCTACTTATATGAGATACCTAGAGTAGTCAAATTCATAGAGACGGGAAGTAGAATGGTGGTTACCAGGAACTGGAGGGAGAAGGGATGGGAAGTTAGTGTTTAATGAATAGAATATAAGTTTAGGAAGATGAAAAAGTTCCGCACATGGATGGTGGTGATGGCTACACAACAACATGAATGTCCTTAATGCCACTGAATTATACACTTAAAATGGAAAAGTGGCTAAATGGTAAATTTTATATTATGTATATTTTACCACAATTTTTAAAAATCTTATGATATACACACTCCCAGAGATACCACATATTTTCTATGAGTATGTGTGAATGTCGGTAAACATATTTTTATTAAGTCTGAAAGAAAATACATAACACATATTAATGGTGTTAACTCTGGGAATGAGAGACTATAGTCAAAAGCATCTTTAGTATACTTTAAACTTCTAATTTTTTTAAAGGATATTGATTTTACCTATTACATTTAACAAAAGTTGATATAAAAATGTTATTTTATGGACTAATGAGAAAAATAAAAGACAGGAAAAAAATTGTTTCTATAAAAATACCTTTTTACCCAGGAATACTATAAAAACTTATTAATAAAAAAATAACATTTTTAAGCTGGTACTTTCCAGTTAATATACTGCTTGCATGAAATTTAAAAAGTAGTAATAAGAGACTCTTCCCAGGAGTAAATGAAGAGGGCAAGGGAACACCATAAAACAAAAAAAGAATCTACAACGCATAAGGCCAGGTCTAGTATGGATTTTGAAATAAAATTTCATAGAAACTGTACTTATCCCCTTGAGGTCCCATGACCTAACAATGACGCCAAGAGTTAATAACAGCTTTTGCCCTCCCTCTGCAGTCCAATAGCACAGCGACTCCAGAATAGAGCCACGGCCAGGAGGTATTCTGTGGGCACTGTGTTCCTGACTGAGTAGAAGTGGAAAATGGAAACAAGGCCACAAATTCAGATCTTTCATTACACAGAAATTGAGGCTTCCAGGCTTCACTTTCACAATTAAAATTTGAAAAAGAAATTGACTTCACATTTTATGGAAAGTAGTCAAAAGAAAACATTTTATGTGAAGAATCTTCACCAAAGTGCTATTCTTCTGTGTTTCATAGTGACAAAAATAACTAAGATGATGGAACAAGGCAAGTAGAAGGAGGCTATTGTGAGGCCCTTGACCTACCTGCCACCAGCCAGGGACACACCGGGCAAACCATCTCCTCCAAACATGGATTTCCACACTGCCTCAGGAGCTGCTGCCACCCTTCTTCCCACAATTACTTCCCATAATTTGCAAGATTAAGGAGCACCAGGAAACATACTCTTCTAAAAATAAATCTTTTTTTCCCCCGGACAAGCTCTTAACACTTAGATTTAGAAACTGCCGATCGGAGGAGAAAATGGCCGCGGTAAGGAAGTCACTGAATTAGTTTGCGCAAACCACGGCAGCGAAAACACAACTCTGCGGGACACGCTGAGCAGCAAAGGGACTCCCACGTGGACTACATAGAGGTGGGCAGACCCGGTGGGTTCAGGAATTGGGAGGCTAGGCGCGTGGAGACACGGGAGGCGCCCGGTCTGCTGAGTCCGGGGATCTCAGCAGATCGGAAACTTCCCTCACCTGTCCTGCGGCCCACGCACTAAGGCAGAATCCTAAGGCCCCCGAGAAGTAAATCTGAGGAGGACGCGTGGGAGGAGGCAGACTGCTCGTGCCCACGGAGGCTGAGATGGGGATTCTCAGTAGATTGGAGA
>NW_017731545.1:210156-218446 GCF_001890085.2 Hipposideros armiger | reverse complement strand
CAACATAGTGATTAGACATTTACATACCTCACGAAGTGATAACCCCAATAAGTCTACTGCCCATGTGACACTGTATATAGTTATTACAATATTATGACTATATTCCCTATGCTGTACTTTATATCCCATGACTATATTTTTTTAATTATAGTTGACATTTAATATTATTTTATATTACTTTCAGGTGTACAGCGTAGTGGCTAGACATTTATATAATTTATGAAGTGATTCCCCTGGTAAGTCTAGTACCCATCTGACATGAAACATAGTTTTTACAATATTATTGACTGTATTCTTCATACTGTACTTTACATCCCTGTGACTATTTTGTAACTACCAATTTGTACTTCTTAATCCCTTCAACCTTTCTCACCCAGCTCCACAAACCCCTCCCATCTAGCAACCATCAGTTTGTTCTCTATCTATGAGTCTATTGCTGTTTTGTTTGCTCATTTATTTTGTTCTTTAGATTCCACATATAAGTGAGATCATATGATATTTGTCTTTCTCACTCTGACTTATTTCACTTCGCATAATACCCTCTAGGTCCACCCATGTTGTTGCAAATGGTAAGATTTCATTCTTTTTTATAGCAGAGTAATACCCCATTGTATATAAGTACCACGATTTCTTTATCCAATTGTCTACTGATGGGCATTTAGGTTGTTTCCATATCTTGGCAATTGTGAATAGCACTGTAGTAAACATGGGGGTGCACATATCTTTTCAAATTATAAAGTTTTTGCATTTGGGAGAAGGCTAGGCAATAGTAACATTTGGCTTCATGCTGACCTGACGAAGGGGGTCTGAAACCCTGAAATTTGCTTTTGGTTTTTTTGCTTTGTGCCCAGTCTATACCCAAGGATCACTCAGAATCAGGAGTGAGCAGCACACCCCTTGATGTCTACATAAATGTCTGACCTCACCCTAAAAACTCATGCCTCAGAATCTCTTCACCATCCTGCACTGGCGGCAGGAATGGGTTGTTCCTTGTAGTGAACTGTGGGAGGTCAGACTCACAGTATGTCCTAATGGTATAAGCATTCAAACATGAGTCATTTGGACAAAAGCTCTCTTGTGGGAGACAGAACACCATAGTGGTTGAGAACGTCCAGAGTACATCCAGATTCTCTCCACGACTCTCATCTGCCTGTGGCAGGAGCTCCTAACTGTTCTGCCTGCCTCCCCGGCCCCAGCCTAGACTACAGTCCAGTTCCAGCCATCTCTGCAAACACATGTGGATGCTCTCACATTCTAGTAACCCTCCAGCTTACTACCAACAAAATCCAAACTCCTCACCCTGACCTTAAGGCCTCACACCATCAGGCCTAGGTCCAGTTCTGCCCTCATGTCCTACCCTCTCCCTGCCACCCTCCAAGTTCCAACCACACCTCCTTCTCCCAGTCACCCCAGGGTTCTGTGCTTGCTGACCTCTCCTCTGGCACACTCCTGCCCAGTCTTCAAATGCCTGGTTCCCTCTCAGCTCAGCGTTCTTCCCCAGCACTTGTGCCTAAGGAGGCCCCACCCCAACAGCATTCTCTGCTCCCTGTTCTAATTTCTTTATGTTATTACAGTTTTACATTATTCTTGTTTTTGTATGTTTCCCATTAGAATGCAAGCTCCATGAGGCCGCAACTTTGTTCCAGTGCTGTACTTAGATGCAAGGCTAGCACAAAGCAGGCACCCTAAAAGTACCTGCTGGATGGATAGATGAGTGGGTGGTTGATAGGTAAGTGGACAGATGGATGGACACTTGGGTGGAAGGATTGGAGGATAAATGAACAAGCAAACAAATTAACAAACGAATAAAGATAGGCTACTTTTAAGTGTGTTAACCACTATGAAATCAGTGCTACACCATGCAATGAGGATTCAAAGACCTCACTGGGATGGGCACTGAGGTAAGAATCACAAATGAAGCACTGTCTGAAATTGACCTTAAAAGGTGGGAAGATGGCAACAAGTAGAGACAGGAAAGGAGTTCCTTTCAGGTGGATGAACAAAAACACAAAGGAGAAACAAATACACTCGGGCCGGCTGAGTGGCTCGTTCATTAAGAATTGGCTTGGGAGTGCCAGCTCTGAGCAGCAGGGCCACTGGTTCAGATCCCACATGGGCCAGTGATGCTGCGCCCTCTACAGCTAAGATGGAGAACAACAGCTCAACCTGGAGCTGGGCTGCCATAAACTGCCATGAGTGGCCGGCAGCCAGCGTGAGCAGCCAGCAGCTGCCGTGAGCGGCTGTCCAATGGCCGGCAACCAATCTGCCTCAGCTGGGAAGAGCACAATGATCACAATACCAACATGGGCCAGTGACGCGACATCCTCCACACAGCAACTTGTCTGTTCGCATTCCTTGATTCCCCAGCGCTGTTCCCTCCCCCCAATTCCCCAATAAAATCTTTAAAAATAAATAAATAAATAAATAACACACTCAAGAAACAATAAATAAACTGCAGGAAACTAGTCCTACAACTCAATGTGAAAAGCTTTTACCATGAACTTAACAAGTCATTCACCATAAAATACAAACCCTTAACAATGTCTGATGTGTTTTTTTGTTTATTATTTTTGTTTTTGTTTTTGTTTTTTTAAGATTTTTATTGGGGTATTGGGGGGATGGGAACAGCGCTGGGGAACCGGGAGAAGGGGACCAGACAAGTTGCTGTCCTTTTGTTCTTCAGTCTAGTTGTGGAGGATGTTGCTTCACTGGCCCAAGTTGGCACCATCATTGCGCTCTTCCTGGGCGAGGCAGATCAGTCGCTGGCTTCTGGACCGCTGCTCACTGCGGCTGCTGGCGCTCACGCTGGCTGCTGGCTACATACAGTAGCCCATGGCAACCCACTGCCACAGGGACTGCAGCCTATGTCGTCGCCAACGACTCATGGCAGCCCAGCTCCAGGTTGAGCTGTTGTTCAGCATCTTAGTTGTGGAGGGCAGTGTCACTGGCCCTTATATGTGGGATCCGAACCGGGGCCCTCTGGCATCCCAAGCGAGTTCTTAACCATCACGCCACTGGGCCGGCCCTCATGTGTTTTTAAATGAAAATGATTAGCCAACTGCCCATGAAGCCTCAACATTTATACATTTCATTAAATTGAAATTCTCCAACCAAAGACTTAGGTGTTGATCATCCTGAGTTTTTATTCCAGTCCCATCAGTAAGTTGACTGATGAGTAAGGCATTCCATGTCTGGTATCCAACAAACCAAATGAAGTATAAATTGCCTTTCAACTAAAAATCTTAGAATGCCACACTACTGCAATCCTGCCCAGCCACTGGGCAATCCACTCATTGAGTTCATCTCTCTTAAGAAACAAGTTATTCCACTAGCACATGTCTCAATGCCCCTCAGCAGGGGGGCCCATCATCAGTCACTAATGTATTGAGCTGTTGTTGTTCCATCGGCTTTTCCCTAACACATCTGTAACTATGTCAGGAAGGCACCATGCTCTGGAAATATTTTCATCACTGCTGTGTATTTGGGGGGCAGGGGGGAGTGTGAGGGACTGAAGAGCATTGATGAATGAGAACAGCCTCATATGTGACCTCAAAAATCAAACCCAGCCATCTTGCTTCCTGGCAGCTGCAATAACACAGGTTGTAAAGTATTTTTAGACATTTCAGCTGGCTGGGGGCAGGGTGGTCCAGAAGAGATCAACACTTGGAGCAGATAAAAATGACCATGTCTAGTTTCCTCTGGCCCAGTAGTCTCAAACATTAGTGTACTTGACGAGCTCATGAAGAACTGGTTAAAAACATAAATGAGCTACTCTTCTGCCTCCCACATCCAGACATGCCAGGAACTCTGGCTCAGAAAACCTGAGGTGGAGGGCACTGCCAAGATTCTACATTTTAATAGACACCCTAAGTGGATGGAAACTGGTGGTCCTCAGACAGCCCTTTGAGGACCACGACCAGCAGCACTGAGTGACTCTGGTGGAATACCTGCACACAGCAGTCCCCAGCCTGACAGCAAATTCACTTCTTTGGGGCTTTCAAGAATCTAATGAAAGCTTCGGGCTCTCCCAGCAAAAGGCACTCGCACATATAGATACACAAAAAGCTTGGAGGAAAAGCCCAGGGTAGTTCGTGAACACCGAAAAGACCACTTAACCCAATTCACACCCCACTCACTCATCCTTACCTTCTCTTAAAGACCAACTTATTAAAAAAGATAAGCCCCTTTCAGTCAGACTGCACCTAAACTAGGGTATACGGGCAAACACCTCTGCAGTGAAATGTTTTATCTACTGGGCAGTCCTTTTGAAAAAATTATAGGGAGGGCTTCATTTTTTATTTCTATCACGTCCAGATCATTCTTCTCCCTCCGTTAGTAATGCAAATGTTTGAACAAGGCTTCCTATAAAACACCACTGACTAGCCGAACATTTTTCTACAGTTGCCTGAGGCTATAAAGCCCCTAATAAATTAGCTAAAAAGCTAGGAATCCCAATTAAAATCTTGAATCTGTATAATTAAATTATTGCTATGCTCAATGTATAAATCCATGGAAGGATACACTTTACCTCCCTCTTTTGGGAATAAAAAAGATGCTAGTTAATCTTCAGCAGGTTAAGTCAGTAAGGAGAAGTTTGGTTTTTTTAACACATCCACAAATGAGTTTAGAAGATCAAAATAACTACAAATCTGCCCCAAACACATACACAGGAACAAACAAAGTCCTTAAACCTTAAATTCACTAACCCATTAGTGCACTGAGAGTTGTTAAATGCAAAACAGATGTTTTTCTCTAATTGGAGATTAGAAATGTTTTATGTGTCAAAGGTAGAAAAGAAGAATATCACAGTTTTTAATATACTAGCCATATTCCAATAGCAGGAAACAAATTCTTTTCAACTTTTGCAATTTTGGTAACATACGCTATGACTTTAAAAAGGTAAGATGAAGGTCAATCAATTGGTCAATCCATTATTGGATCCACAGGCAAAGAGACAAAGTCATGTATCTCTTGGAAAGGCTTCTTCTGAATTCTATGGTGTGCCAACTTAGGACAACTGTCTATATGGAACCAAATTAAAATACTGAAATAAAAGCAATCCCTAGCACTCTCCAACTAGGTAGAAGCCAGCCTGCTTAGAAACATCTACAAGGATCCCAATCTTTCCTACCAGCCATATATGCATGCCCCGAGCAGGGCACCCCCCCAACACTGGCAGTACTCAGTATAGATACTGGCTGCTGGTGAGCAGAGGGCAGGGCTAAGAGAGGTCAGGAGCACACCCAGCCTGCATACCTTATGTTCTTCCCAGAGGGTTGTGCTATTTTTCTATTCAGGAAAGTGGGTGTTCACACTGAAAAAAACACAGGGGTGATTCCCATAGCCTAAGAGGTCTGGCAGGTACCAGCCCCTCCCTGTTGGGAAACTCTCTGTGCATCAGGTGAGATCCCAGGACTCAGGGTCACCAACACACCCACCATGACACTGTGACAAAGATGAACAAGAACAACAACAAAAACTCTGTAATAAAGAATCTCTTGCGGGACCAGCCAAATGGCTCAGTTGGTTAAGAGTGCAAGCACTGAGCAACAGGGTCACAGGTTCGATTCCCACATGGGCCAGTGAGCTGTGCCAGAGCTGAGCTGCCGCTGAGCTGCCAACAGGTGGCAGGGTAGCTCAGCTGGTGAGAGCACATGCTCCTAACAACAAGGTTGCCGGTTCGACTCCCACATGGGATGGTGGGCTATGCCCACCCACAACTAAGATTGAACATGGCACCTTGAGCTGAGCAACCACAAGCTGCCGACTGGCGGTCGGATGGTGACTGGACATGGAGCTGAGCTAGCTGCACCCTCCACAACTAAGGTTGAAGGACAACAACTTGGCTGTTCCCCTTCCTCAATTCCCAACACTGTTCCCCTTCCCCAATTCCCCAAAAAAAGTCTTAAAAAAAAGAATCTCTTGCTAAGTTCCCATTTTTGTTTTAGTAACACTTGAGTATAAACAAAGCAGCAGTCTCAGTCAATGTCAATAAATGTAACAAAATGGACTAATGACTAGAATAAATGACAGGACCTGGGTACCATTTTGGCAACCAGGCTCAGAAGCACTCTCTTGTGGCAAGTGAACTATGTGAGCCTGGCTCAGGCTACACAAAAACTAGGTTGAAACCAACAAAAATCAGGGAACTAGCATCTGGAGTTCAAGCCTAAAAAAAAAAGAAAAGAGAAAATACATACATTAAATAAATGTTCTTCTATGAAGAAATGCAAACTTATGGGCATCAACATAATTATTCCTTATATTCAGAATACTTCTGAGATCAACCAAGATGGCGCAGTAGGTAAAGGCTGTGTTTACCTTCTCTCACAACCACATCAAAATTACAATTAATCTACAAAAAATCACTATTGAGAATTGCCTAAAATCTTGCTGAACCAAAGCCCTTCAACTAAAGTCGCGCAGAAGAAGCCACCTCCAGACTGGCAAGGAAGGGCAGAGACGCGGAACAGGCTGGTCCCACACCCACATGTAACCATTAAAGATCAAGAGGCATATTTCGGCTGTGGGGATCCCCCCATCCCCCAGAAGAGCGAGAGGTCCCAGCCCAGGATTCCAGTGCCGGGGAGAGAGGTCCCCGTAATTTCTGGTTGTGATAACCAGCGGAGATTGTGACTGAGTTAGCCTGAGGGCAGCTGCACTCTCAGGTGCTCCTCTTAAAGGGACTGCGCGCGGATTCACCCAACAATGGAATCACTCGCTCTGAGCTCCAGTGCTGGGGCAGCTGCTGGAAAGGAGGTAGGGACATATGGTGGGGAACTGAGTTGTCTGGCTCGGGGCAGGGGCTGGAGAGGCAGCTTTCTCCTGGACCGAGAGGCTGCTGGAGGCCATTGTTTCTTTGTTGAGCCCTCCCTCTTCCTGGTGTGTGGGATGCAGGAGGCCACCATATTTGAGTCTCTGCGTTCCTTTGCCATACCCTGGAGATTCAAGATGCTGTCCCACCCAACTTACAGACACACCCAAACCACTTCCAGTGTCTTTTTCATACAAACCACCTGCCTTAGCTCATGCTGCAGACTTTCCTAGGTTCTCTCAAAGGTTCTAGGAACCCAGACAAGCAGCAACTGGCTTGAGTGTGTCCTGTACCTCTGGTTCAGCAGCCCTAAGACTGGCAGCACTAGCAGCAGCCAGCCTTGGTTTGTGTCTTGGCCTTTCAAGGCGCTTCCAAGCACAGCATGGGCGGCAGCCATCTGTGGATTTCTTTGTGGCTCCTGCTGGGTGGCTCCGGCTGGGGCACAGGCTCTGGCTGAACTTGACCTACAGCAGATCCCGTCTATGGTGGTCCTGGGGCTGGTGCCCCCAGTGGCCAGCTTCAAAACAAGCTGGTGCATTACCCATCTACCTTGTAGAACGACGTGCCCAAGGGACAAATGGGGCAGACACCAGAGTCCTGTTGAGGCAGATCCTGCTCCGGAGGGTCAGCCCCTGCACAACAACTCTTCCACTGTAGTCAAGGCCAGTCCTCACAACCAGTGAGCCCAAGGGTCAGTCCCTCCCATTGATGTGCAATTATCAACCAAGGCTCAACTACAAGAACACACACACAACCCACACAAGGGACACACCTGAAGCACGTGGCTCAGGTGACAAGAAAGACTGCGCCACTGAACCTCACAGCACACCTGTTAAGACCAGAAGACATAGCAGCCCTAATACATAGAAACAAACACAGGGAGGCAGGCAAAATATGGAGACAAATAAACATGTCCCAAATAAAGAACAGAACAAAGCTCCAGAAAACGAACTAAACGAAATGGAGGTAAGCAATCTATCAGATGCAGATGTCCAAACACTGGTTATAAGTTTGTTCAATGATTGTGGAGAGTTGGAGGCCTGTAGTAAGGGTTAAGCCTGGCAGCTGGCAAGCTGACAAGCTTTCAGGCCCGGGTGAGCAGTGTGGGAAGGTTGTTAGATAAGCTTATTTTCCACTGTACTGTTGCAAGTCTACGTCACTAACAACCTTGAAAGTTACAGAGTGAATTGCCAGCCTGTGAGCAGTTTCTACTTGCTATACTTTGTCTCACTTCTAGAACATTTGCTTCCCCACTCCCTCAAGCTCCCAAAACTCCTTACCTATAGAATTCTACTTCTGCTATAAAAACTGTGTGCAGACAATAAAAGGTGCCACTTTTCGCCATCAGCGGACAGTGGACCTCCTGGGCCCAACTTTCATCTCTGTGTCTTTCTTTTCTAATCTCCTCATCCAGTCCACTCAGGTTAACCCTCTAGGTGCCTGGCTGACGAGCAAGGTGGCCACCGCAGACGATCG
>NW_017731545.1:201465-208965 GCF_001890085.2 Hipposideros armiger | reverse complement strand
TTAGAATTGAAGGGCAGATACAGAGCTTCCCAGACACGAAAAAGCTGAAGGAGCTCATCACCACCAAACCAGTATTACAAGGAATCTTAGAGGGACTTCTTTAAGATGGCAGGGGGGTTAAGGATGGGTGAAAGGAGAAGGGATTAAGAAGGACAAATTGGTTGTTATACAGTAGTCATGGGGATGTAGGGTATAATATAAGGAATATAGTCAATAATATTGTAATAACTAGGTATGGTGCCAGATAGGTACTAGATCTATCCGAGTGATAGATGGAAACAGAGATTGGGGGCAGGATGAAAACGGTGAAGGCATTAAGAAATACAACTTGGTAGTTAATACAGTATGGGGAATATAATCAACAGTGGTGTAAAGATCATGTAAGGTGCCAGGTGGGCACTGGACTTGTCAGAGGGATCACGTCATAGACTGTGTAGATGCCTGACCAATATGTTATGCACCTGAAGCTGAAGTAGAATAATACTGAATGTCAACTATAAATAAATATATATGTATATATCGTCACAGGATGTGGTGCACATAGGGAAGATAGTCTATGGTACTGTAACAGCTATAAGATGTCAGAGTGGCAGTAGCTTCGGGGGTGGCTTATCACTTTATGAGGGGTTTAAATGTCTAACTATTATGTTGCTTTGTACACCTGAAAATAATAAAAAGAAATAAAATAAAACAACAAGAATACTTCTCATGAGATTTGTCCCTCAAACTTAAATGTGCAGGAATTGAGAGCCAACATTTGTGCACCAGCCACCTGTGTCCTAGTCTGTCCCCCATTTCACCTTCTGGACTCCACAACACATATTACCAAAAAGGCTGCCTCTGTCACTGGAAATACAAATAAATGAAACCCAATGGAACTCTTTTCCCCATCCCCCTGTCTACCTTACTTATTTCTTCCCAATCCTACAGAAGCCATGAATGTCTCAATCTAGACATTTCAAGGTTTCCAGGCATAGGGATGAATATTTGCTGATAAGACAAGTATACAGAGAAAATCATAGGTAAAGTGATGGTGATATTCAGAGAAGCATGAAAGCCCTGACACCATTTTTCATTGGTCAATTTATCCCAGTGATTTTTGTCAATATCCATGTGAGCTAATTCAAAGAAGTATACTTAAAAGTTCCTTTTTTCAGCTCCTTCCAGCATTTCAATTTAGTAAGTCTTTCAATTTCACTAAATAAATGAGAATATAAATAATTAATGGCAACACTATAAACTAGGTGGGCCCTGGGCCCCAGGGAAGAACCCCTTGATTGCAAAATGCCTCTCCTCACCGGGAAACACCCCCTTCCCCATCTGCTCTCACATATGTACAATCCATATGAGACCCAGAAAAACACCTCCATACACACATAATAAGGGGACCTTATTTAAGATTAAAACAAGAGCAAGAATAAGTTTCTACAGGAATGGTTGACTAGGGTATTGAAATCTCCCACTATCCAGCCACCCACAGAACTCACACTTTAGCAATCTTTTCTCAGTAATAATGAGGATGTTCCTACCAGAATTGTGTTCTTCCACAAAAATGCAACAGGGAGAATAGCTTCTGTCTGGTGGTTCTGCTACTGCTTCCACGCCCTGTTCCCTTTAAAAGTATGTCATTCAGAGCAAGAAGGTAATCTCTCTTCTAACTTCTTCTCACTGTCAGAATACATTAAGGAACCAACACAACAGCCTATAAATGCACTGGGCATGGTGCTGGTGCAGCCATGGGGAAATGTGCAGAGGGGACAGTGGGCAGTTCCGAAACCAGACAGAGATCTGGTTAAGGCAGGCAAACAACTAGTTACCTTTACCAGTCTTCACCAACAGCAGCTGCAGTACCCAGAAATAGAGTTCTGGGATTCTTACAAACAAGAATCTACCCAATTGGCAGTACGAGCTTGGAAACATCAACTGAGAATGCCTCCTCCCCTCAATATCCTTAAATGTTGCCTAAAACTTCCAGTCCCCCGGAAGGCCTGTCCAACTTAGTAGCGACAGCAGTGGCATCAGCATTCTCAGAACTCAGGATGTTCACAGACAGCACAGTTCATGAGCCCAGGACACATGATTCCAAAACCAACTACACACCTGGACTCACCTCCCGGGGTGGGCACAGCGGTGGACAAGATTTAGGAAGTTTGAGTTTTAGGAGTGGTGAGGACAGATGACGAACAGGGAAACAAGCAGATAACAGATGGTGCGAAGTGCTATGAAATAAATCATCAGAACAATGTGACAGAGAAGCCTGTGGGGCTTGCTTGGGATCCAGGGAGTCAGAGGATCTCCTCTGAGGGGGAGACACTGACAGTGAGACCAGAGCCTAGAGGAAGGAAAGCCTTCAACCTGTTCTCAGAACAGAGAGGAGGCAAGAGTACGTAAAGCACAGGGACTGAGGGGCAGCTAGCTGTAGAGCAGCACAGACAGCCACAGAGGTCCAGGCTTGCAGGCCATGTAAATATAGTTAAGAGTGTAATCTAAACGCATCTGGAAAGCACTGACGGGTTCTAAGGAAGAACATGAAATGATGGCCTTGTGACATGCCCTAAATTGTCATATACTGCTCTTTACCTCTTTCACTGTTAAACCTTCCAAGTTTATGTTGCCCTAAATCTGTCCCTGGGAACAGGGGCTGTGTCACAGCACTTCTTTCTCCTCCTCACCGCACACTTTGCATACTAAAAAGACACTTGTTACTTTAACACACACACACACACATTCTCTCTCCCTCTCTCCCTCTCTCTCTTCATTTGTTCAGATGGTTTAAAGAACCTACATTTAAAAACTTTCCAAAAGAACCATTCATGCAGTTTCTACCACTACAGTAGTGAATGGGAAAACAAAATACTTAGAAATAAAAGTTCAGTTGATAGAAATACATGTTTCCCTATCAGTAAAAAGAATTCCTGCAGTGTTCCTACCAATACAAAAACAAACAAATTAACCATTTGCCCACTGAGAGCCCCTTTTTACTGAGAATGGAAAGGCCACCAGAAAGGCTAGTAGCTTCCATCACAAGGACCCTTCCACGCCTACTCATTGCCATCTACTAGACAGCTGGAGGACAGAGATCTGTGCAGTTTTCCAGGGTCTGAGACTTCTGGTGCCAATTAACTGGTACAAACAATTGTAACTGACACAGGATAGTTCATGCATTTGAGGAGAAAGCTCATAAAAGATTCAGAAATAACTAAAATAAAAGACTTTCTTATCCTAATAAGTTCACGTAGCTCACTAGAGGTTAAAAAATTGTGCCTATTTGTTTTTATGTTTTAAAGAAGAAAAGAAGAGGTACTAGTTGAAAGAAGGATGAAGATCCTAAAGATATGATGTATTACTCTACCACTTCCAGAAAAATATTTAGAATGAAAAAAACTTGATTAAAATTTTTCTCTAAATACAGTTAAAGTAGAATAATAAATCAAAATCTACAGAATAATGAATGAATAAAATCAGAGGGAGCAGCCTGAGGCAAGAGGAAAACTGGGAGAGAACAGTGTCCTGGAAAACAAGGTTCAAGACAGTTTCCAGGGGCAAGGGGGCAACTGTGGCAAGAGCTGCTGAGTGGTCAAGTCAGGTGGGCCTCAGGCCACAGGCATGAAATAAAGCAACATGGAGTTCTCTGGGGACCTCAGTGAGAGTCTTTGCAGATTACAGCAGTGCACTGAGGAGATAGCAAGACGGGATAAAATGGAGGCATTTCTCAATTGGAGATCCTTGGAAATATAAAAGCCAAGGGGAATAAGATGGATGAGTGAAAGAGACAGAATGTCTTGACAAGAGGACAAAGGGCTTAGTGGGGGCTGCTGGGAAGGTAGAAGGGAGGCAGGACAGGGAGGGGGGCGAGGGGAGGGAGGGTGAGGAGGGCTCTACAACCCAGGTCAATCTGGCTCCATAGGTGTGCAATCTGTGCAATTACACAGGGCCCCCTGTCAGAAGGGCCCCACCCTTGGTTTAATGCTTTGCTGTCACCATCTTGAAAAACCTAAAAATTTTTGAACAAGGGGCCTCTCTCCCTTTCATTTTGAACTGAGCTTCACAAATTATGCAGCTGGTCCTGGCCCAGGGGGAGGTGCTGGCCTCAGCACCAGGAATGGAAGCTCTGCTACCCCAGCGGTAAGAGGGGACAGAGAAGCAGGGTCAGTACCATCCAGTGGTTTATTCTCTGTGAAACAGAATAAGAGTCATCTGCGATGAACCAGCAAGAGAGCACACAAGGGGAGAGAGGTTAAAACTTCACATAGGATGGAGAAATCTGGTAGATTCCACCTTAACCAAGTGATCAAGGTTAACATTGCCTGTAATAAGGCAATTCAATATCATGTACCTCCTATAATGCCCCACAAAGGGCACAAGATCACTTTTATGCTCGTTGCTATTTCTGTCAAAATGCATAAATTCAATGTAATCATAGAAAACCCAAGCTAAGGAACATACTACAAAACAGAAGTCCAGTACACTTGAAAAGTGTCAAGATCATAAAAGAAAAGACAGAGGAACCATCACAGATTGGAGAAGTCTAATGCAATGTGGGTTATCCTGAAGCAGAAAAAGGACATTAGGAACAAAACTAGCAAAATTTAAATAAGGTCTGTCATATAGTTAACAGTACTGTATCAATATTAATTTCAATGTTGTGATCGTGTACTATGATTATGAAAGTCAGCAAATTTTGGGGAAGCTGGGTGAAGAGTAGATGAAAACTCTGACTCTTTTTTCAACTTTTCCATAAGTCTCAAATTATTTCAACACATAAAAAGTTTCAGGGCCAGCCAAGTGGCTCAGTTGGTTAAGAGTGCAAGCTCTGGGGCCGGCCGAGTGGCACGATGGTTAAGAGCTGGCTTGGGATGCCAGAGGGCCCCGGTTCGGATCCCACATATAAGGGCCAGTGACACTGCCCTCTACAGCTAAGATGCTGAACAACAGCTCAACCTGGAGCTAGGCTGCCGTGAGTCGCCGGCGACGGCGTAGGCTGCTGCCCCTGTGGCAGTGGGTTGCCATGGGCTACCGCGTGTAGCCAGCAGCCAACGTGAGCGGCCAGCAGTCGCTGTGAGCGGCCGTCCAGAAGCTGGCGACTGATCTGCCTCGCCTGGGAAGAGTGCAATGATGGTACCAACTTGGGCCAGTAAAGCAACGTCCTCCACAACTAGACTGAAGAACAAAAGGACAGCAACTTGTCTGTTCTCCTTCCCCCAATTCCCCAGCACTGTTCCCATTCCCCCAGTTCCCCAATAAAAATCTTTAAAAAAAAAAAAGAATGTGAGCTGTGAGCAACAGGGTCACCGGTTTGATTCCCACATGGGCCAGTGAGCTACACCCGAGCTAAGCTGCCGCTGAGCTGCCAGCAGGTGGCAGGATGGTTCAGTTGGTAAGAGCACGTGCTCCTAACAACAAGGTAGCCGGTTCAACTCCCGCATGGGATGATGAGCTACACCCACCCACAACTAAGACTGAACACAGCACATTGAGCTGAGCGGCCGCGAGCTACCAACAGGCAGCCAGATGGCAACTGGACTTGGAGCTGAGCTAGCTGCGCCCTCCATAACTAAGACTGAAGGACAACAACTTGGCTGTTCCCCTTCCCCAATTCCCCAACGCTGTTGCCCTCCCTCAATTCCCCAATAAAATCTTAAAAAAAAAAAAGTTTCAATTTTCACATGGATCTTTTATTTGTGATGTCTTTAGTGTTACCAGTAATTCTAGCAATCTCAGTTATCACCTTTGAAATCTAGCACTATTGCATCAGGCATGTTCCTGTTTCTCTATCAATCCAAAGAATCAGTAACAAAAAAGAAAGGTTATGTTTCCTGTAAAAATCATGACTTTGAACAGGTCAAACAGTTTTAAGTTCCCCACACCTACTGTATTATTACACCACACAGCATCCTAGCAAGGGAAGGAGGGAGGAAAGGGGGAAGGGAGGGAAGGAGGGAGAAAGGGAGAAACAGAAATGTTCCTTCAGTTCTCACTCATTTGCCTTCCCCCTTCCACGTGTCTCCAAGGCTATTTAGTGGGTACATTAATTAAAGCCTGTAGAAGCATTAAGTATCTATGAGAACCACACAGGTTAAAAGGACTATTACAGATTTCCTTTCTCTATTTTAATTAAAATTTTTTCTGAAAGCTTAGAGTTGGCAGCAAATCCAGGTCAGATATTGCTTTAGAAAAATGAGGTTTTATAAGGAACCTCGGGTGACACACCTACTTACACCTGATATTAAAGCCACTCCAGGTAACTATTCCGAATGGATGAACCCACCAGTCCAGGACCAAGTGAAGTTGTGCTGCTACTCTGCTGCCACCCAGCGGTCTGTGGGCACCAAGGCACCCCACCAGGGAGCAGGAGCCCAGAGGAAGAACGAACGGAGCTCTGCAAAAAGCATTTTCTCTGGAATCCAAAGTCAGGAGAAGACCAGGGAGAAGTGCTGCCCCTGCCTCGCACAGCACTAAGGAGATAGAGTGTAAATACATGTATTCTTGAGAAAGCATGTATTAAAATAAATACTAGGTTACTGCAAAGAAGTGTTCTGTCCCCCTCATACTGAGTACTGCTCCAAGGGGCTAAATCAAAGCCAGAAGATGTTACAGGCACCCTGGGGACAAACCCCCAAATCCAGGCTTACCTGCTTTGGGTCAGAGGTAGCAGCACCAGGAGCTGGGGATTCCAGTTCTATGGTCACAGGCCCATCGTTCTGAATGTGGACTTGCATGTAGGCACCAAACTTGCCATCTGAAAGGGCAATTCAACAGTTACAAGAGATGGAGACCCCAGAATACCTCATCTATAAAGCACACCTAGATCAATGTAATCATAAACCTGGAGAGTAGGGCTGGCCCACCCACCACTAGAGAGGGAAATACATTAAACAGCAGAGGTGCTGTCACACACCCTACAGACTTGGTAAGAATGAAATGATCTACTAACATCAAGGGTGGGGGGAAATGTGGGTTAAGAGGACTGTGAAATGGCAGGAGAGTAAACTGGCATAAGGACTTGGGATTGCATTTTGGTTCTGTACCCAGTAAAGTTCAAGTTGAACAAACCCTACAACCTTGGAATTTCACTTTAGGGAGTCTACTCTAGAAATCCTTATACAAAAAGAAACACTCAAAGGTGTTCATTCTGGCAGTGTTTATGAAAGAAAAAAGTGGACACACTCTCACTGTCCCTCAGTGGAGAATGAATGCATAAACTCTACCTTAAGTCCTCAATAGAATACTATATGGCAGCCACATCCATAAACATGTCAAATCTCAAAAACATATGATCTTTAAAAAAAAACTGTAACAAGGACACATCATTATAACATTTTTATGATATTTTTAAACACCCAAAACAAGTTATATTACTTATGAATATCTGTGTGTGTGTGTGTGTGTGTGTGTGTGTGTGTGTTTATCTCAAAAAAACATAAGCAGGAAGGACAAACGTAAACACAGGACAGTAGCAACATTCATGACTCCCGCGAAGAGAAGGCAGGGGGTGGTGAG
>NW_017731545.1:164911-201185 GCF_001890085.2 Hipposideros armiger | reverse complement strand
TTTGTGAGTGTCTTTAGTTGCGCTGTTGTGGCTGCCTCCATGTCCTGAATCATTTTGACTTTGGGGAAGAGCCAGAAGTTGCATGGTGCCAAATCTGGTGGATAAGGTGGATGAGGACACACCGTAATGTTTTTATTGGACAGAAACTGTTGACCCGAAGCGACACAGACCATTGTCATGATGGAGGGTGATTTACAGCACACTTTAAAACACACCTTCTCTCAACTGTAGCTCACACCCCATTGACTGCACCAAGTAAGCTGAAAGTTGTCACACACTGTTACTAAGGTTCAATGCACCACTTCCCATATTTAAGATCCTTGCCTTTCCATTGGATGGCACTCAGCAGCAGCATTCACTATATTTTGTGATCACAATGAAAAGGTTCCGTGTCACACATGGCTTCTGGTACAGCAATTTCTGTCAAATAAAAAGGTTACAGTGTGTCCTCATCCACCTGATTCACCAGATCTGGCACCGTGCAACTTCTGGCTCTTCTCCAAAGCCAAAGTGACCATGAAAGGTAAACGTTTTGAATCAATTCAGGACATGGAGACAGCGACGATAGAGCAACTAAAGACTCACAAAAGGGGACTTCCAGAACTGCTTCATAAAGTGGCAAGAACAATGGGATAAGTGTGTTCGAAGAGAGAAGGAGTATTTTGATAGGGATTAATGGCAATGTGTCTTTTACTGTAATAATTTTTTTTCATTTAAACATTCACTGTATTTTTTTATCACACCTTGTAAATGTGACCAACTGGGTAGTGAGTATACAGGTAGCTATTTTCTGTATGCTTCATAGTTAAAAATTTTTATACAATTTAAATATAAAAGAAAAGAAGGTTATCGAGGAGGCTCCACCAAAATAACCTCATAAGTTGCCCTATAATTGCCACACAGTTCCACACAGTATAAAGTAGGAGGGAGGTCCTGCTCCCTCACTGTAGAGTCCAAAGGCCAGTCGACCTCCAGAAGGCACTGCAATGTAGAGAACTGAGGAGATACCTCACTCCTCACAGAAGGGACTGCCCAGAGGTGGAAGCCACTCATCTCCACCTGCCCCATATTCCCTCCTCATCCTGTCCCCAGAAATCCATTGTCAAACTGGCCACAGGCTGCCCCAGAAAAGAGCACCTCTGTGTGTCCTGTTCCCAACTGTGTTTTAATACCCAAACCTACTCTTTTGTGTCTGTACAAGCCACAAAGGCTGAATTACATTTATAAAGAAAGCCAAGAATATGTTTTGAGAGATGGATGCCATGGAATAATCAGATCAACTCCCTCCATCCAAAGAACTCTCTTAGGCGCTGGGCCTAAACACTGCTGGTGACACACATGGATATTTACACAAGGGAAAATAGTTTTTGACAAGTAGGGATGGTTATTTGCACACCACCTCTGATAAATACAAAATTAAGAAAAGAGTTGGGTCCACAGAGGAAAATTAGTGTGAGTCCTCAGAAACCAAGAACCATCAGAACTCTTCTGCCCCTATCCACCATTATTAAGGAGTAAAGAGGGTGTATGAGACCCAGTTCACATTTGAACATCACTCACCACTTTTCCCTCACAGCAACTGTGCTAGTAGGCACAGTGCCAGAAACCAAAGACCCAGCTCAAAGGCAGACAGCCTGACACTCATGAACCCCATGGTCTAGTGTGGGGGACAGACAAGCACATTCTGTTAATGATGCAGCACTGTAGGCCCATGAAAAATTCTGGCCCTGAGGCCAGAGAAGGGTCAGAGTCCCTACCTTGGGGAATGGGGAGAAGATTCAGAAAGGCTTCTCAGAGCCTACAAAGGGTCCAAGACTTGAAGGGGAACCAGATTCAGGCTGGAAGAGAGAACAGGCCCAGCCCCTAACTAGCTCTGAGACCTTGGGCCAGTTTCTTAACCTCCCAATGGCTGTTTCTCGCCTGCATCACAGGGATTCTAACAAGACGACGTACAGGCTGGCCGAGTGGCTCATTGGTTAAGAGTTGGCTTGGGAGTGCGAGCTCTGAGCAGCAGAGCCACCGGTTCGGATCCCACATGAGCCAGTGACACTGTGCCCTCTACAGCTAAGATGGTGAACAACAGCTCGACCTGGAGCTGGACTGCTGTGAGTCACCGGCAACAGCGTAGGCTGCAGTGGGGCTGCAGTGGGGTACTGTAAGCTACCGTGAGTGGCCAGCAGCCAGCGTGAGCGGCCGTCCAATGGCCGGCGACCGATCTGCCTCAGCCGGGAAAAGCGCAATGATCACAATGTCAACATGGGCCAGTGAAGTGACGTCCTCCACAACTAGACTGAGGAACAAAAGGACAGCAGCTTGTCTGTTCCCCTTCCCCAATTCCCCAACGCTGTTCCCTCCCCCAATTCCCCAATAAAATCTTTAAAAAAAAAAAACAAGACGACGTACTTACTCATAGTGAAAGATCAACGAGGTTGTGCATAAAAGTGCTTGGGACAGTGGCTAGCACATAGTGTGTGCAAAAACAGTGTTTGCCTTTCTTATTATGAAGTCATGTTCAAGAGCCTCCATAAAACCAGAGTGACACTTCCCAAACTGTGTCTTGCCAGGTGTTTCTTGAATAAAGAATGTCACAGTCACATACTTCTGAAAACCATGCTTGTTTGAACTCATCCTTCTAGAATCATGATGTACAGCAGTATATAACTGGCTCTCAAGACACCCTTAAGTAGAGAAGCCTATTTAGCGTCTTTGCTCTGGTTTGGGAATCTCAAACTCCCCTGGGGACGGAGCCCTTAAGTCACACAGAACATCCTTTATCGCATGAATGACCCTCTGGGAGAGGCCAAAGAAGAGAAAAGCAGTGAATGGAAACACGAGCACAGGGCAGACCAGCCTGGAGCCTACAGTGGCTCTCTTCTTAGGTCCTGGGGTCCCTCAGACACCAGACCTGCCACAACATGAGATGACCTCCGCGAGCCTCTGCTCCCACCACAACAACCACACAATCCATCCCTGATTTTTCCCCACCTGTATGACTCCCGCTAACAATCCTTAACCTCATGGACGGCCTTACCAAAATGGGCACACTGACTGTTGGTTTCTTCAGAACACAGACAGCAGTGTTGAAAACTGTATTAAAAGCACCCAAGCTGTTTGCCATTTTTATAGGCAAGATTAATCTAGTTCCTACTGAGTAGCTAAACACACTCAAATAATGGTGACTTTCTGGTGACCTCCTAGCCGGTTAAAATGGCTGTTCAAATCTACAGAGCTTTTGTTTCATCCATGTCAGAGGAACTAAAAAGACATCAGCTGAGAAGGAAATCATGAGTTTAATTGCATGCTAAAATTATGGCTACAATTAGTAGCAAATTTCAGCTGCTGCACTCCTCAGAGAAGCTGAAGCAGACTCAGGAGGAAACGAATTATTTCCGACCTTGAATTCCTGTTGCCAGGATATAAGACATATGCTTCACCGTGTTTATCATTCCAAAGCAAGAAATTAATTTTCTTTTCCTGTTTCTCTTCAGTTAAGAACAGAACTATTATCTGAATCTCCATTTGTACAGATAATAAATCCAAACACAGGTTTTAGGAGGTCTTAAAATGGTAACATTTTTTCCAGTCCAGATCAAAGAGTAAAGCCCCCAAGAAACACTATATTGGCCAGGGGAAATAAAAATATTCTTTTAAAATAATCTTAAAAGATAAAAACATATCTACAAAACTATAATACATCTGGGCTCCAATGGTGATATAATCAAGTTGTTCTTATAAGTCCTGGGGTTCTCTCCAGAGCTGGAGAAGAAGCACGTGTCCGACACATTTGTGCCACGTTTTCAGCAGGAAAACCCCACTGGAGCCAAACCTGCTGTGAAGGCCTCCAGCATGGCTGTTTGAGTCCCTGACCCCAAATCAAGGCACCCCTTTTACCTGCGAAGGCTGATGTCCCAGTCCCTTTGAACAATGCTTAACTGACTGAGACCACCCTCAAGAAGCCCTCTCTATGCCCAGTTTGATCTGGGATGATAACAGGGCAGTTGTCCCAGGAGGTCACATGCACGAGGGTGCACC
Organism: Hipposideros armiger; assembly: GCF_001890085.2. Lineage (NCBI taxonomy): Eukaryota > Metazoa > Chordata > Mammalia > Chiroptera > Hipposideridae > Hipposideros > Hipposideros armiger. Next base: position 197,153 of record NW_017731545.1, on the reverse strand, counting down.
TGAGTTAGTATGAGTAGGGGGTAGAAAATCTGATTGTCACTCCTACCACTGTCCATGGGCAAATAACAGGGGGTGGTAGGACACACAAAAAAACCACACTTAAAAAGTATGCTATTGGGCCAGCCGAGTGGCTCAGTTGGTTAAGAGTTAGCTTAAGAGCACGAGCTCTGAACAACAGGGCCACTGGTTCGATTCTCATATGGGCTAGTGACGCTGCGCCCGAGCTGAGCTGCCACTGAGCTGCCAACAGGTGGCAGGATAGCTCAGCTGGTAAGAGCACGTTTCCTAACAAGACCACCTGTGTTCAATGGTGGGCTATGCCTGCCCACAACTAAGACTGAACTTGGCCCCTTGAGCTAAGCTGCCACCCAGATGGTTCAGTGGACAGAGCGTGCGCTCTTAACAACAAGGCTGCTGGTTCAACTCCCGCATGGGATGGTGGCTCCACCCACCCGCAACTAAGACTGAACTCAGCACCTTGAGCTGAGCTGCAGCCCAGATGGCTCAGTGAATAGAGCATGCGCTCTTAACAACAAGGCTGCTGGTTCGACTCCCACATGGGATGGTGGCTACACACCTGCAACTAAGTTTGTAACACAGCACCTTGAGCTTAGAGGCCACGAGCTGCCGACGGGCAGCCAGATGGAGACTGGCGCCCTCCACAAATGAGATGGAAGAACAACAAATTGACTGGTCCCCCTCCCCAATTCCCCAACACTGTTCCCCACCCCTAATTCCCCAATGTAAAAAAAAGAAAAGTATGCTATTGAAGAAAAATGGGGAGAAAAAAAGACCCACGTTCTTGCTCTCCACAGCCAGCCCTGCATGGGTGTGACCAGGCTGGGGCTTGGTCTGTCTCTGGGGACCAGTACTGAACACTCAGCCTCAGGCCAGCCCATCTGAGTACATTCAAAAGGCGGCTCCTTCTGCCATCAAGGTGGTATCCTCATTACCCAGGTGTCCTCCTTGTTCTACTTTCTACCTGTTCAGAGCCTGGGCAGACGGGTAACAGGGTGTTACTGATATAGACCCAACACTGGGTGTACAGGCTGGGAACCAAGCAATAAAGGGAATATGTGGTACTGCGGGGGCCATGCTACTGGAGGAGTTTGGTCTAGACACACGGCCTGCCTCATGCCTGGAGCCCATGGGAGTGTGACTCTAGAGGGCCACTAGAGCAATCACAGCTCTATCCACGAGTGCCTAGCTGCCTCCATAAGGGCAGAGTGTTCCTCAGCCCCACTTCCCCAGAGGGCTCAGCCGATGCAGGGCACCACCACTGGGGCAAGTAGTCCAATATAGCAGCCAACACAGCTCAGGGAGCCATCAGCAGAGACAGCAGCTTGAGTAACGGCACCTCCTAAGTGGCTTGGCTGGGAAATATTCAATTGTCAAAAAAAGGGTACATTACAAGCCCTTTAGACTCTGACAGCTGAGTTTCTCAGAGAGCGAGAGCTAGGCCTAGGTGGGCAACATTAGAACCACTGTCCAACTCCATCCACATTCAGGGCCATGGAGGAAACTGGAACGGCGATGAACCCTTGTGGCTTCTCCCCAGGCTCAAGTTCCCCTTATCCATGGTCTCTGCTTGGCTCTGCAGTTCATCCTACTCGAGGGCGACACCTCCTGGAGGCAGCAAACATCTCAGGCCTGGGCCAACTCCATGTCAAGAGACCCTAGGGTACAAGCCTTGTGGCCCAGGATAGACAGTGCCTACTCACAGGAGAGCTAGGACACCTGTCACCAAGTACTACCCTTGGGAAGCGATGCATTGAAGCCAGCGCCTAGTCGACCCTTCAAAGCAATTTTTCTGGAACGGCCATCAGAGCTGTCATCGTATTACCCCTGAATGTCATCAAAATGTCTTCCTTTCAATATTTCCTATATCTTCAGGTAAAGAAAAAAGTCATTGGGGGTCAGATCAGGTGAGTAGGGAGGGTGTCCCAATACACTTATTTGTTTACTGGCTAAAAACTCCCTCACAGACAGTGTTGTGTGAGCTGATACATTGTTGTGATGCAAGAGCCATGAATTGTTGGTGAAAAGTTCAGGTCGTTTTCATCTAACTTTTTCACACAGCCTTTTCAGCACTTCCAAATAGTAAACTTGCTTAACTGTTTGTCCAGTAGGTACAAATTCATAATGAATAATCCCTTGGATATCAAAAAAGATTAGCAACATTGTTCTGACTCTTGATTTGGACTGATAGAACATTTTGGTCATGGAGAATTAGCTGACTTCCACTGTGCACTTTGACGCTTTGTTTCAGAGTTGTATTGGCACACCAATGTTTCATCACCAGTGATAACACGGCCCAAAACATCGTCTTATTTCTCCAAAAGGTCTTGGCAAACTTTCATTCTCCTTTGCTTTTGTTCATCGGTGAGCTCCTTCGGGACCATTTTTGCACACACCTTTCTCATGCCAAAATTTTCAGTTAAGATTTTCCTAATTGTTTCTCTATCGATGTTTGCTTGGTCTGCTATGCTTCTCACAGTCAGATGATTTTGAGGAACAATTCGACGAATTTTTGCAATGTTTTTGTTAGTTTTGCTCATTACTGGCTGCCCTGACCTCTCTTCATGAGTGACACGTTCTCTCCCCTCAGAAAAACATTTAATCCATTTGTACACTGCCATTTTCTTCATGGCATTGTCCCCATAAACTTGGACGAACATGTCCCTGATTTCACTGCCACTCTTGCCAAGTTTAACAAGAAATTTAATGTGTGTTCATTGCTCTAATTCAAGCTCAAACATTCTGGTGACGGCATACAAAATCACGGAACAATAATGAACGCTATTCAGCAAGACACCGCCACACGTCGACAAGAACAGAGCTGTGAGACACTGATATACCAAGGTTATGAAACCTTACCAAGCTGTTTATACAGTGCTGCCAATGTAAGCGCACTGTGGCAAGTTTGCAAACTTAACTGTCAGACCTCGTATACAGTTGGCCCTTGAACAACACTGGTTTGAATTGCATGAGTCCACTTATATGTGGATTTTTTTCAATAGTCTACAGTTGGCCCTTCATATTCCTGGGTTTTGCATCTGCAACTTCAACCAACTATCAGTGGAAAACAGTATTTTCAGTCTGCCATTGGGAGTCTACAGATGCAGAGGGCCGACTGTATGCATTGTTCTACATTATTTTATATGAGGGACTTAAATGTCCTCAGATTTTGATATCTGCAGGGGTCCTGAAACTAATCCCCCTCAGATCACAAGAGACAACTAGGGAGTAAGAAGTTATATGTGGATTTTTTACTGTGCCTGTAATCCTTGTGCTGTTCAAGAGTCAAGTGTATATCGTTTTTCATGCAATTATTATTGAGAAGACAGAGTAATCCTTAAAAGTCTCCCAAACTTAGGCCAGCCGAGTGGCACGTTGGTTAGGAGTTGGCTTGGGATGCCAGCTCTGAGCAGCAGGGTCCTGGTTTGGATCCCACATGAGGACCAATAACGCTGCGCCCTCTACAGCTAAAATGGTGAACAACAGCTCAACCTGGAGCTGGGCTGCCATTAGTCACCGGCAACGGAGGATGCTGAAGTGGGGTAGCTGTAAGCTACCATGAGTGGCCAGCAGCCAGCATGAGTGACTGCCTCACCCAGGAAGAGCACATTGATAATACCAACATGGGCCATCATGTCCCGCATGACAAGGACTGGGGTTTCAAGGAGGGGCGGCGATGGGTTAAGAAATCACAAGAGTCAAAAATAGAGTTTCTGCGGGCCAGGGGTCTTGTCTCTGCAGACTGAGAGAGCAAGCCCTGATACTGGCGGGTGAATAACTTTTATTTACAACTGTCACAAAGAAGTCAATTTGAATATCTATACCCAGTTAATTGATTCGATTAGACCGGCAGCTGCTTCACCGAAACTCATTGTGATCAAGCACGAGTTGTGCTTTCACACATACACGTATGATTCCCGGGATGGCCTCAGCATTCCAAGACCACCGGATAAGGAAGTTTTACCGAGATCATTCCCTTGGGTCTCAGCATTCCAAGACGCTTCCTATGTCTTCAAAGGATCAGTGCACATGAGCATTCGAGTCGGGAGCTGCAAGGCAACAATGGGCCAGTTGGTATTCACTGGCCCATGTTGGTATTATCATTGTGCTCTTCCCGGGTGAGGCAGTCACTCACTGGCCATTGGACGGCTGCTCACAGCAGCTCACGAAAGCTCACGCCAGCTCACAAAAGCTCACGCCAGCTGCCGGCCAGCCCCAATGCAGCCTACACATGGGCTATGGCTGAACTTGACCTACAGCGGATCCCCTCCATGGTGGTCCTAGGGCTGGCACCCCCAGTACCAGCTTCAAAACAAGCTGAAGCATCACCAGCCATCTCCAAGTATGGCACACTCAAGGGGCAGATTGGGCAGACACCAGAGTCCTGCTGAGGCAGATCCTGCTCTGAAGGGCCAGCCCCTGCACAACAACTCTTCCACTGTAGTCAAGGCCAGTGCTTACAACCAGTGAGCCCAAGGGTCAGTCCCTCACAATAATGTGTAATTATCAACCAACGCTCAACTACAAGAGGAGGGCACACACAACCCACACAAGAGACACACCTGGAGCACATGTCTCAGGTGACAAGAAAGACTGCGCCACTGAACCCCACAGCACACCTACTAAATAAGGCCACTCTACTAAGACCGTAAGACGTAACAGCCCTACCTAATACATATAGTCATGAGATGTGGAGTAGAACATAGGGAAGATAGTCAATGGTATTGTAATAGCTATAAGGTATCAGGGGTAGTAGCCTGGGGGATGGGTTATCACTTTATGAGGGGTTTAAATGTCTAACTATTACGTTGCTTTGTACACCTGATACTAATAAAAACTAAAGTTAAAAAAAAAGCCTACAAATATTGTTCCAATACATTTGAAACTCCAGATGGAAAGAAAACACAGGAGAATGAACTCCCTACAGGAGTCTGGGTGCTGGGAAACATGCCAGGGCCATGACCAAGGAAGGCTGTCCAAAGAGCTGTACTGACATGTTCTGTTATGACATAATTCCTATATTTAAATTGGTCCAGACCATAGAAAACTATTAAAAGCTTATCAGTTTATTCTGCTAGGCTAGTATGTTACCCCAATACTAAAATTGAACACGAATATTTAAAAAAAAAAAAAGCATAGGCCAATTTTGCCTTTCACTACAGATGCAAAAATACTACAGGAACTCAGGGACTCTCTTGCAGGTGTACCTTAGAAGAACTCTATGCAGGAGAAATTAGGGTTGAATCAGCATGTCTTATGATTAGGAAATGCATTCACTAGGTTAACACTTAACAGAGAAAGACACTGGAGAAAACCCACCTCACCTCTCTTCCTGTTTAAAAATGATAGTAACACTGTAATAACTATGCATGGTGTCAGATGGGTACTAGACTTATCAGGGTGATCACTTCATAAGTTATATAAATGTCTAATCACTACATTGTACACCTGAAACTAATGTAATAGTATATATGTCAACTATAATTGAAAAATAAATAATGCAATAAAAATAAAATGCTTACTTAGCTAGCAAGGGAAGCTCATTTCTTTTAACTTTGAAAAGACCAGGCAGTTGAATTGAGGATGAGAACTGACTTAGTAAAGTGAAGAGCACTGGGCCCTTGCCAAAGGCAGTTATAGTCGAGGGGTGGGGGCAAAAGGCTGACTGCAGTGCATTTAAGAGAGAATAGGAGGAGAGGAATTAGAGACAGAGAGAGAGTACAGGCAGCTCTTCCAGAGAGTTTGCAGTAAAGTGGAACAGAAAAATGAGGGGGGGGGGCAGGAGTAGTGTAGCTTGAAGGGGCGCCTGTCTCTGAGATGGAAGAACAGCACATTTGCAAGCCAGGAGAGAATGAGCCATAACTAACTTAGGGGAAGAGGAGAATGGCAGGTAGAATGTCTCTGAACAGGCGAGAGGACATGAGATTTGGTGGGCAGCAGAGGAGTCAGCCACTGTGACAGGCAAGAGGTCGGGTGCTGGTACAGATGCTGGCAGGTACAGCAGGGAGAACTTCTGGAAGTTCTCTTCTGAGTGCTTCAATGTTCTCAAATGTGAATAAGGTCAATAGCTAAGGTGAGGATGGAGGTTTGAGGAAAGAGAACAGTCACACAGGAGAAGAGAAGAATGAATGAACAGGTCAATGTATCACAATTGCTGGGCCCACTGATGATCAATGTCATGAACGTGACATCAGTCAACATGGTGAATGTTTTCTCCAGCCACATCAGGTTGCATAGCCACAGGGTAGGCCAAAGGCTAGCATTAACCAGGGCTGGAGTTTTGTAAAGCAAGGTCAACACACCAAAAAAAAATGGTCAAGGAAGGTGAGAGAATATGCTACAGGGTAATTATCATCATGGACCACAGGGTTTATAAATTTATAAATTTAAGGTAATCCAAATAAAAATAACAGATTATTTTCTGAAACTAGACAAGCTGATTTTAAAACTCATATAAGAAAATAACAATAAAGAATAGCTAGAAAAACACCAAAGAGCAATGCAGGCAATACTCACCTTACCCAATAGGAAAGCACAGTAAAAATCTTCAAAAACTAACACAGTGTGTCTTAAGCATGTAGACAGACAAAAAGAACAGAACTGTTTGTACAAAATTTTAACAGTCATAAATACATACAGGAATTTAATGTGAGATAAAGCCAAAATCTCAAATTAGTAGAGGTAAAGATGGTTTTCAAATAAATGGTTTTAGGAAACCATTTAGTAACCACCTAAAAAAAACAAAATACATTTTGGATCCATGCTTTACATTTTATACAGGATAAACTCCACATGGATCAAAGATTTTCAAAGTAAAAAACGTAATGCATGAAAGCACGGGGGTGGGGGGCAGAGGAAATACCAGATGTCTTTGTAACTTTGGAGCAGGAAATGTCATAGAAATCATAAGAAACAATTATTGAAAATACAGCAGACATTTGAAAAAACTGACAATCAACTACTTAAGGATCAAAATATCTGTCTAGCAAACAATCCCTTAAGCAAGGTCAAAGGACAAATGAAAAAATGGGTGAAAAATATCTGCAACTCATAGCATATATAAAAAGCTCACAGAAATAAAGAATCTGACAATGCACCTAAACAATTCACAGGAAAGAAAATACAAATCACTCAAACATCTGAAAATGTTCAGCCATACCCTGCACACTAAAACTACGATAAAATGCCATTTTCAACTATAGGATGGGCAAAATTCTAGAAGATCAAAACACACTTTGTTAACGAAGAATATGGCAGTCTCACAAACTGTGAAAAGGTGCAAAGCCTATACAGGGCCATCAATCCCACTCTGAGAATTTATCCCACAGATGTATCTGTCTGCATATGATGTAGCATATGTACAAATTTATTCATTACATCACTGTTGTTTTTAAGAGGCAAAAATTAGAAAAAACCCAGGAGTCGAACAATACACAATGGATTAAATAAGTCAGGCTATGTTCTCACCATAGAACACTATATAGCTGTTAAAAAAGAAGAGATGTGAGGGAGTTCTCTATAAATTAATATGGAAAGAATCTCTAGGATACACTGTCAAATTTTTTTAAAAGCAAGATGTTAAACATCCTACCTTTGTATAAAAAAGGATATATATGTTACATATATGTAATATATAACATATAATATGTGTATTAATATTTGCTCACATTTGCATAAAGAACATAGAATAATAGAAAAAATATTAAAATGATTACCTATGGAGAGTAAGGGAAACAGATGATAGGAACAAGAGTGAGAGCAAAACTTGCAAAGGTATTTCTTTTCCTAGCTTTTCAATGTCTGGGCTACCTGATCATAGTACCTATTCAAAATTAATTAGAACAAAGTTGGGAGACTTACACTTCTCAATTTCAAAACTTACTACAAAGTTATTATACAATAAACAAAACAGTACTGACATAAAGATAAACACAGAACAATGAAATAGAACTGAGAGTTCATAAACAAACTCATGTACATGGTCAACAACAAGAGTGCAAAGATCACTCAATCAGGAAAGAACAGTCTTTTCAACAAATAGTTATGGGACAACTGCATATTCACATGCAAAAGAATGAAGCGGCCCCTTATATCACAAAATATACAAAAAGTAACCCAAAATAGACCAAAGACCTAAATGTAAGGATTAAACCTATAAACTTCTGGGAAAAAAAAAATAAGATTAATCTTTGACAATGGGCTTTGGCAATGGTTTCTTAGCTATAACACACACACACACACACAAAAATAAGCAACAAAAAAAAGAAAATATAAAATTGGACTTCATCAAAATTTAAAACTTCTATGGACACTATCAAGAAAGTAAAAGGAGGAAAGGAGGGCCGGCCAAGTGGCTCAGTTGGTTAAGAGCGCGAGCTGTGAGCAACAGGGTCGCCCATTCGATTCCCACATGGGCTAGTGAGCTGCTCCCAAGCTGAGCTGCCGCTGAGCTGCCGAGGGGCGGCCGATGACTCAGCTGGTGAGAGCACGTGCTCTTAATGACAAGGTTGCCAGTTCGACTCCCGCATGGGATGATGGGCTGCACCCCACTCCATGGCCCCACAATTAGAGACTGAAAGCGGCGACTGGACTTAGAGCTGAGCTTGCACCCTCCACAGCTAAGATTGAAGGACAAAAACTTGACTTGGAGGTGATGGGTCTTACAAAAACACAAAGTTCTCCTTCCCCAATTCCCCAACACTGTTCCCTTCCCCCAACTCTCCAATAAAATCTTTAAAAAAAAAAGTAAAAGGACAACCCAAAGAATGGGAGAAAATATTTGCCAATCATATACCTAATAAAGGTCTAATATCCAGAATTTATAAATTACTTAAAACGCAACAACAAAAAGACAACTTGGTTTTAAAATGAACAAAGAACTTGAATAACTATTTCTCCAAAAAAGATATACAAATGGCCAACAAGCATATGAAAAGATGTTAAATATCATTAATCATTAGGAAAATGCAAATCAAAACTACAACGATGTATATCTTCGCACCCACTAGGATGGATATAACCCAAAAAAAAGGAAAATAAGTGTTGGCAAGGATGCAGAGAAATTGAAAACTTCATAAATTACTGGTGGGAATGTAAAAAGTCACTATGGAAAACAATTTGGTAGTGCCTAAGTAAGATAAACACAGAATTACCACATGATCCAGCAGTTCCACTCATGAGTATATAACCAAAAAAACTGAAAACAGGTGTTCAAACAAAAACTTGTACATGCATGTTTATAGCAGCCCTATTCACAATAGCCAAACGGTGGAAACAACCCAAATGTCCATCAACGAATGAATGGATAAACAAAATGTGGTATAGCCATACAACGGAATATTATTCAGCCACAAAACTGAGGTACTCATACATGCTACATGGATGAACTTTGAACACATTATGCTAAGAGAAATAAGCCAGACACAAAAGGGTACATATTGTATGATACCAATTATATGAAATATCCAGAATAGGCAAATGCATAGAGACCAAAAGCAGATTAGTGGTTGCCAGGGGCTAGCAGGAGGAGGGAATGAGGGGTGACTACTAAATGAGTACAGGGTTTCCTTCTGGGTACTGAAAATGCCTTGGAACTAGATAGTGGTGATGGTCGGACAACATTGTGAATATACTAATGTCACTGAATTCTACACTTTAAAATGGTTAATTTTAAGTTATTGTATTTTACCACAATAAAAAAATAAATTAATTTTTGAAGGAAGAGCAAATAAATACTTAAAATGAAAAAAAAGACTGACTTAAAACTCAAACGACAGGCTAAACTCTAGACTGGACATAGTCAAAGAAAGAATTAGTAAACTGGAGGATCACTCAGGGCACAGCAGATAAAGCAATTAAGATGCTATACCACTGATACTATTCATTTGCTTAATAAACCCTTTGAAGAAAATTAAAAGACAACCAGCCAATTTACCAATATTTCTGAATTTGTAGACCCTGAAACAATAAGGTTTTGAACTCTTTCTATTTCCCCTGTTGAAAGAATCAGACTTTCCATCCTGAATTTCAGGTCCTTGAATTGTGACAACAATGAAACAAGTTTCCATCTATGTCTGTATCTTATTTTTTTAAATTGCCTTTATTTGTTCAAACTGAATTGCCATAATAGACTCTGCTGGGCAAGAAGAAAGAGATGACCTTGCAATTCGTGACCAGAGTATAAAAGGAGCTCGGGACAAAAGGGGTGAAGGAGATAAAAGAGACAAAGGAGAATACGGACAGCAGGTAGAGAAGTCCAGATAGGAAGAGGATGGCTGGGACAGCAAAGCCACCAAAATGAACCCGTTCTCATCTCCATGAACCCGGAGGCATTCATCACACAAAATAACCAAGCACCTACGATGTGATGCATAAGAGACTCAGCCATTTCCTCGGGGTACTGAACCACCACCATATCACTGACACTGTTTTTAAGGTGACCACAGACACCTATTTACGTGAGGAAAGGAGAACAGGTAAAATTAGGTTGTTGTTCACATTGAACAATCAACGAATGGACAATTCAAGGAAATCATGAAAAGCTAATACTTAAAAACAAAAATGAAGAGAGTTTGCCATTTGGGCAGAGAAAAGGTAAACTGTAGTCACACAGATGACGTGTAAGTGTAAGACCAAAACAAGATATGCAGAAAGAAGTAAGTAAGCTGGTAAGCAAATTACTGAAGAGAATAAAAGAAAAGGAAGGAAGGACAGAAAATATTAACTGATTTGGCCAAAATCAGTCACATATCTGCATCAAATGTCTGCAGGACAGCATTGGCTTCCGCCGCAGTTCACGGGCCTCACCGTTTATCAACAATGCAGATGCGATCCCACATTGAGATTTCCTAAATTTACGTTAACAATAATGCCTCTGGCATCACAGCCTTTGCCAAAGCACATTAAACAGGCTTCCACTGAAAACTCATTCATGCTGCTACAATGTTTTAAGTAGTGAAAAGAATAGAAAATTAAACAAATCTATAAAAATTAAACACTAACCATGGAGCAAAAACTAGATGTGGTTTTCCTCCTCCTGGCACCTCCTCTTGGCATTATGAACCTGTAGGAGACCTGGACATAGTGGGCATCTCACGGAGTGAACAGAGCAGTCACAAAGCTACAGCACTCCTTAAATGTCTTTCCACATGTCTTCAGCTCTTTACCGCCCATGACAGATCAGGCACCACAAAGCACACACAGGTAGCTCTTTTTAATAACATAGCAGCTTCTGATTTGCTGAACAAAGCCAACAGGTGAATGCTTCCTGGGCCAATTACAAATTCATCAAAAAGTGTGCAGCAAATTACAGAAATGGAAAACGCATCAGAGGTTGCCAGGGGCTGGAGATGAGGAAAGAGATGACTATGAAGAGAAGCATGGGCATATGGGGGATGTTGGGACTGTTCTATGTCTTCACTGTGGTAGTGGTTACAGAATTATAGGCATCTGTCTAGTACCCCAGTGTCTATTTAAGCAGGGGTGAGGGTACAGGCCCAAGTACATACAAAGAGATTAACAACCTTCCACGTGGGTATTAGGTGTGATAAGTCAAGAAGGTTCAGCACATGACCAAACACAGAACAGACAGAAATGAGCCCAACCACACCAGCCACCACCACCTGAGGATCTATCCGTTATTCATCCCCAAACACTTCCTCAAAGCATGCATCACACTGGTAATTAGAGAGAGTTCTGGCCCATCATGCTTTGATGTGAGAATTCACTCACACACAACAGGCAAATAAGGGAGTGTGTGCATGCCTCAGAGGCTGCATGGGGTCAGAACTGGGTTTTCTTAGGCAAGGACAGTCAGAACAACAGGAGTAAAAAGACCACCTTCAGCAGAACAAGGAACAGCTCTCAGTGCTGGCAGTGACTGTATTTTATGAAAGTGAAAAACAAGTGCCCACTCCCTTCTGGCCCAGCCACAGGTCTTTAGTGGTTTGCCATGAGCCCTGACAGTTTTGGTGGTGGTTGCAGAATGTGAGGCCCTCAGGAACTTGTTTCTTGCTACAACAGGAACAACCGTGTGTGTTCACTCTCTCTCTTCCTTCCCCACTAGGCTATGAGCTCCTTTCCAACGGGGACAGAATCTCTCCACTCAGCACGATATACCCAGAGCCTAGCACAAGGGCAGACAGATAAACAGTATCTTATTGACAGAGAAGGCACAAAAATATGACTTGAGTGGAACCAATAAAATCTCCTCCAACAGAAACAGGACTAAATTCTAGATTAACATCATTGTTCCGAGATGAAGGTCCACCTGGCCTCAGGCTATACTACTGCTCCCCTCTTGCTAGACCTACTGGAAGTCCAAAAACCTCTCCACTGATTTCCCGGAGCATGTCAGAGAAGGCAGAAAAGTCCCAATAGACGTGCTGAATTCAGAAGAATAATGAAAGGCCAACAAATCAAAAGGATGTGAATTTTACAGTCAAGCAAAGATGTCAATGAAGCTCAGGTCCTAGAAATGGTTGCTAGTTCCATTCCAGCCTCTGCCACTTATACGCTGAGTGGCCTTCCACAGGATTCCTCTCTGCACCTCAGTTTCCTCATCTGCAGAACAGGGGTAATCCTAGTTCCCACCTAAAGGGTTGCTGTGAGGATATAATTAGATATAGAATGGAGAGTGTTTACTCTTGCACAGGGCCTGGCACATAATAATAAACAGACGTATTTTGGCACTGTAGTGCTTCTGAAAATCCAAAGGTTTTGGGAATATTGGGTTGTCGGAAAAGTCATGACGTATTTTTTCTATGTTTTTCGTTGCAAAAATGCATCATGACTTTTCCGACAACCCAATATATTTTAATTAAAACTGCATAATTCAATTTTTCATCAAAAAGATCAGATGTATCACATCCCATGAGCTTAAATTATGACTCACTATAAAATTATATTGTCTATAGTACATTGCTTCAGGCACTTCATATAATTACCTGGATAAAATACACATCATATCAAAAAGTAAAAGATGTTTTAAAGTACAGGGAATATAGTCAATGGTACTGTAATAACTATGTACTATGTCAGAGGGGTAGCAGACTTGGGGGGGATTATCACTTTGGGGAGTTTATATGTGTAATCACTATGTTGTTTTGTACACCTGAAACTAATAAAAAAAAGTAAAAGGTGTTTTTAGGAACACGAAGCACCTAATAATACATTCAACACTCCTCTTTAATGGCTTAGATGAAAGCTGTTTTGTTTTCACTGGAGCATTCCTTAGCAACCATCATTGTTTTCCCAATTAAAGTGCCTTCACTTATGCTTTTATGATATTCCTTGTGCTCACCCTTTCAAGGGACTTCAGTGCATTCTAAACTACGTCTGACATTACTCAGAAACAGGAGGATTCGGACCAGCCGAGTGGCGCGTTGGTTAAGAACTGGCTTGGGATCCACAGGGCCCCGGTTCGGATCCCACATATGAGGGCCAGTGACACTGCCCTCTACAGCTAAGATGCTGAACAACAGCTCAACCTGGAGCTGGGCTGCCTTAAGTCGCCCACAACGGTGTAGGCTGCAGCCCCTGTAGCAGTGGGTTGCCATGGGCTACCGTGTGTAGCCAGCAGCCAGCGTGAGCGGCCAGCAGCCGCAGTGAGCGGCCGTCCAGAAGCCGGCGACTGATCTGCCTCGCCCGGGAAGAGCGCAATGATGGTGCCAACTTGGGCCAGTGAAGCAACATCCTCCACAACTAGACTGAAGAACAAAAGATAGCATCTTGTCTGTTCCCCTTCCCCAATTCCCCAATAAAAAAATAAAAAAATCTTAAAAAAAAAAAAAAGAAACAGGAGGATTCTATAAACATCAAGCAGAGAAGACAGTGCTGGTGGCATTTAGTCCTTGGCTCAGCAAAGAAAAATAATTATTCAGAGGACTTGCCTTAACTACTAATTCTGGGAAAAGCATGTTTGCAGCAAAGCCATGTGGACATGGGGTGGGGAAAAAAATACTGGAGACATCCATGACCAGAGTTGTAAATGGAGTTCTAAACTTGGATATTTCCAGAAGAGGCAAATATATTCTGCTCTACCAGGACCCAAATAAAGAGTGGGATTTGATTCAAGGCAGGAGTGTTCTGATCACATAGAATCCATTTGTCCTTATGGCAAATGGACGCTTTATACAAGTATGAGGAGAATTAAAATAAAAGGAAATGCCAAAGGAGGAATATCACTCTTCAAAATACGAGCAAATCTGAAGGGCTGACAATCTTCAATGTGGGGCTTTGCTACAGGGCTTCAAAATCAAGTAACAACTTTTATTACTTATGGTTGAGTCCAATAAATAAGGGATCTAGGTTTGTTTAATCCAGAGAAAGTCGAAGTGTAGGAAATACTCCAGAGTTACTATTAACAACTAATAGGTGTCTACAACAGGGTATGATGTCAGCAAAAGAGACATTCTACTTAGAAAGGTCTCACATTGAGGTACATCACCAAATGAGGCAAAATATTCTTTTCTAATAACTTTTAAGAAAAAGGCAAAACATGATGGTATTAAATGCAATTTAATCTCGGAAACATGAAACACACTAAAAATGAACCCCCCTCCCTTTTAAAAAGGCTCATAATTTCAGATTCATAATTCTCCCATAAACCAAGACCACTATTCCAAGACATTTCCTAGAGTAAATATTGGTTGGTCAAATTCAGTTGGCATTCCTGACAATGATCAGGTAAGCAAAGACCTAAACCTACACTGTCAAATATGATAGCCATTAGCCACTCATGACTGCTGTGCACTTGAGATGTGGCTGGCCCAAATTGAGATGTGCTATGAATATCAACTACACACCAGATTTAGAAGACTTCAGTACAAAGAAAGAATGTAAATTACCTCATTAATAACTTTTTATATCGATTACATAGTGAAACAATAATATTTTGGATATACTGGGCTAAACAAAATACAGATTTAAAATTAATTTCACTTGTTTCTTTTCACTGTTTTTAATATGGCTACTAGAAATTTAAAATGACATGGGGCTCACATTTGTGGCTTGCATTGTATTCTGTCAGAAGGGGTAACCAACCAAAATAAAACATCACTATATCAAACACACTTCTGGGTTGCTAAAAATTTTCAAATGTGAAAAAAGAATGAAGAAGGGTAAACGGTATCAGGGGCATTCAGAAGATGTGTACAGCAACAGCAGTAGCAGCAGCCATTATGTTGTTTTAAGTAAGTAATAAGCATAAACAACAAACTTTCTGGAAAAGGAGATGTTGGGATTGCAGATTCTCTTTTCCCCTGCCCGGAAGCATCCCAGAGACTCTCCTGCCTACCTTTGATGAGCTCTGGCCTATACGTCTTGCGTAGCTGCTCCAAGAAGCTATTGTAGACGCTCTCTGCCTGTTCCGTGGGCATTGCCAGGTGGAAGTCGGGCTTGTTGCCCTTGAGGACACACTGGAGGGTGAACTGGCTGACGCACAGCACCTCATACTGTTTGTCCATCACACTCTTGGACCAGTGCTTCCCACTCTCATCCTCAAACACACGTAAGTTTAAAATCTTTCGGACCCTAAAGGGAAAAATAGCGGTGAAAGCTACCTCCAACAGAAACAGGACTAACACAAGCCCCCCCAACACACTGCATATTCCCAAAATGTCAACAGCATCCTGCCAAACAAGAACTCCATCGTTTACAGAAAGGGTGACCTTGAGCAAGTTACTTTACCACTCTATGCCTCAGTTTCCTAATCTGTAATGCAGGGTAATAATGAGTTGTTTTGGGATTTCCACTTTTTTGCCAGTCCCTCCAATTCACAATTGAATTGGCTGCTGGTGGGAACTGGAACCAAAATGACAAGCACCCCATTACCTGTGCCTTCAAGTTAGGAAAGATGTCAAAACATGGGTCCAATTCTAACTTTTTATAGAAGAATTTAATCTTTACACTGTGATATAATAAATGGTACCCCATTTTTAAACCCTTTCCTGGAGCTACTCAAAATGAACAATTTAACAAATACTCCAGAAAAAAACGTATGGATATTGCAAATATGCAAAAAAGATCTAGAGAAAGACACCTGAACTATGTCACGTGCTCCTTAAGCCCTAGAGAGGCTTTTCCTATACATGTAGATGACTGAGGACAGCCATATTGGGAAGGAAGAGGATCAGGTAACATTTATAAGGTCAGATCTGAAAACCATGGCAAAGTACGACCTGCATGAAAGCTGAAATCCCACCACTGGAAAGTCACCTTTTTGGATGATGTTGAAGATATGTTCAAGGGCTCTCCAAACAGTAATTCACTGACTTTTTATATGGGTACTGTCTGGGCACTACTCATCACCCCCTCTCCACAGCCAGAGTTTGTCTTCTGTTGAGTCAAATCTCTTAACCACCATGTTAAGTAATAGCTCTCTGGAATGCCAGAGCCATAAAGAGATTCAGACCCAGAGCCCCAGTTTTCAAGCACTACACCACTCTACTGTCTCTTTGAGTATTCAGGGGACAGTTATTAAAATAACAACACCCCTAAAGTGGTATTGAACTGTCCTTATCGGTCATCAACACCTTAGCAAGTTCTAAGTCTGATTTTCAACTTAATACAAAACAGGCCATTGGGCAGGGTTATACCCAAGCTCTGGGCACCAAAGGGCAGAATAAATGGATTCAAGCATCTGATGCAAATGTGCCAAGTGGTGCTGAGGCTGGAGTGGCGGGGAGAATGTAGGGAGAGGGAGACTATTGGTACTGTGATAGCCAGTCAGGCAATAGCAATGACAAATGCCCCTAACTTAGTAAAAAGAGCATGGTTTCCAGGTTAAGTAGCCCAGATTCTAATTCAGAGACAGGCTTTTTGCTAAATGTGTATATGTGACCTTGAGCAAGTAATTTAACCTCTCTCAGCTCAAGACCCTTATGTGTACAATGAACAACTGAGCATTTGAATAATGCATAAACAGAGCCCAGATCATATTTCTCAAATTAAAAAACAGAAGTCATTCATAAGAGGCTTGGGTTTTGTATTAAGAAAATGGCTCATGGATGTAGCAGCAAACAGGAAGGGAGGAAAGTTGGGTTCCTGCTCTGTTCACTTAATGGGTGACATTTGACAGATTACTCTTCCTAGGTCTCCTCATCTAAAACACAGAGAATGCCACATGGATAAAAGTGACAGAGACTCATTTTATATAAAAAAGTACTATGGAAGTTCACAGTATATATATATTACATATATATTACATATATATATATGTAATATATATTACATATATATATATATGTATATATATACAGTAA
Source organism: Hipposideros armiger (assembly GCF_001890085.2). Taxonomy (NCBI): domain Eukaryota; kingdom Metazoa; phylum Chordata; class Mammalia; order Chiroptera; family Hipposideridae; genus Hipposideros; species Hipposideros armiger. The sequence goes on along the minus strand of NW_017731545.1, from coordinate 179,874 downwards.
AACCTTGGATTGTGAATAGCTTGGTTTGCAAGTGTTCCACAAGACGAGCAAACACTGCTAATACATTTTAACATAGTAAATGAGTGATGTCTTGCAATACAAGTAGTTTGCTTCCGGAAAAAATTATGCTCGCGAACCAAGATATTACTGTGTGTGTGTGTGTGTGTGTGTGTGTGTGTGTGTGTGTGTATAAAATATATAATTCATAATATATATGTGCATGTGTGTATCTATATGTGTATATGTATATATATATGTATGTATATACATACATATACAGAGTGCCAAAAAAAGTATACGAATTTTAAGAAAAGAAAAAACTTTTAAAATTGTAATACTCAATATATACTGATAACAAAAGATAAATACAAGTCACGTTTGACTTCTGCAATTACAAGAGGTGCTCAAAGTGATTACCATCAGCACAATTTTCATACAGTTTTTTCCTTTCTTAAAATGTGTATACATTTTTTTGGCACCCTCTATATATACCGGGGGTGCCAAAAAAAATGTATACAAGTGAACAGTTTGGTCTATGTTGCTCAAGCAGTAGTTCGCCGTAATCAGAAGTGTCTAGATGCTGATGGTAACCACTTTGAGCACTTCTTATAATTGCAGAAGTTAAATGTGACTTGTATTCATCTTTAGAGTATTACAATTTTAATACAGTTTTTTTCCTTTCTTAAACTGTGTATACAGGGCTGGTCGTGTGGCTCAGCTGGTTAAGAGCTTGCTCAAGAGTGCAAGCTCTGAGCAACAAGGGTTGCCAGTTCAATTCCCACATGGGCCAGTGACGCTGCAACCGAGCTGAGCTGCTGCTGAGCTGCCAACAGGTGGCAGGATGGCTCAAGTGGTGACAGCACGTGCTTCTAATGACAAGGTTGCCTGTTCGAGATGTTGGGCTACACCCGCCGCAACTAAAGACTGAACTCGGCATCTTAAGCTGAGCCACCGCCCTGGTGGCTCACGGCACAAAGCGCGTGCTTTTAACAACAAGACTGCTGGTTCGACTCCCGCATGGGATCGTGGCTACACCCACCCGCAACTAACTGAACACAGCACCTTGAGCTAAGTGGCGCAACTGGACTTGGAGCTGAGCTTGCTCCGCCCTCCACAGCTAAGACTGAAGGACAACAACTTAATGTTCCCCTTCCCCAATTCCCCAACACTGTTCCTCTCCTTCAATTCCCCCCCAACACTGTTCTGTTCCCCTCCCCCAATTCCCCAATTTAAAAAAAAAAATGTGTAAAGTTTTTTGGCACCTTCTGTATATATAATATATAAAATATATAATAGGTAATATATAATATGTATAAAATATATAATGTAATGCGTGTGTGTGTGTCTGTGTGTGTGTGTGTGTGTGTGTGTGTGTGTGTGTGTAAAATGGGATATAACTACCACATATCCCATTCAAACAGCAATGACTTAGAAATCCACCTCTTACATGTGCTCCAGTTCCTTCTGTGTATCTTCCAGAGAAATTCCCAGCAACACGCAGAGGCCGCGTCCAATGGCACTTATCTGCTCTCCTCCAACTAGAAAGGAAACAAACAAACAAAAACATACTCAGAACCAAATAGGTGCTGTGAGGCACTTTTAAATAACCTAGGGGTCGGCCAAGTGGCTCAGTTGGTTAATAATGCGAGCTCTGAGCAGCAGGGTTGCCGGTTCGATTCCCACATGGGCCAGTGAGCTGCACCCAAGCTGAGCTGCCACTGAGCTGCCAACAGGTGTCAGGACAGCTCAGCTGGTGGAAGCACGTGCTCCTAGCAGCAGGGTTGCTGGTTTGACTCCCACATGGAATGATGGGCTATGCCCACCGGCAACTAAGATTGAGCATGGCACCTTGAGCTGAGTGGCCGCAGGCTGCCCAACAACCAGCTGGTTGGCAACTGGACTTGGAGCTGAGCTAGCTGCGACCTCCACAACTAGGATTGAAGGACAGCAGCTTGGCTGTTCCCATTCCCCAGTTCCCCAATGCTGTTCCCCTTCCCCAATTCCCCAATGAAATCTTTAAAAAAAATTAAAAATAAAAATAAATAAATAAATAGCTAGCCTAGGAATGTTTAAACATCACACATACTTCTTATAACTTCTTTGGCATAGTCAGTAGGTATCCAAAAATGAAAGAAGTTACATAAATGCTGTAAGACAATCATAATTTTGGTCCATTCTGATTTTATATCTGGAATGAGTAAGTTGTGAAGAACCATTAAGCAGGATTTTAGGGCCACATCTTCATCTCTGTGACCTTGGGTAAAACACCTGAAACTTTTTATGATGGAGTTTGCCAATCTGTAAAAACAGAAGAGTTTTCCTGCCTAGAGAATCTACCTTAGCTATATTACTTCTCAGGAGATGCCTTCTTTTCTTGGAATCAGCAAATCTGGTAACACAATACACAGCACAAAATGGAAAATGTTTATCATAAAAATAAAGAAATTATTTTCTACTTACTGCAGAAAAGATAATTATACACAAAACCACGGTTTAAAAGTTAAGCTTCAAGTCAGCAAGTTTCCATTATTTCCCAGTTTAGTACTAAAGTTACATTCTAAGCCAATGATCTCCAAATCTTTTTGAATCATGCACCTAATCCACAAAACAATTTCTGAACATATATTCCTATTCCAAACATTTGTGTATGTATTTATAGCCAAATGTACGCTCTCATATAATTAGACAGTTTCTCAGTGTTGGTACAGTACTTAGGCCAAGATGCATCATTATGATGGTGAATCAAAGTCCATACTTCAAATGTTGATCTTCATAATTTTCCATTTTTTGGGCCAACTTTTTGTCAAATCTCATTAGATTATTGACGTTTTATTACTTTATCATGTATTGACCTAATGTTCCAATCAGGAGAGGGTCAACTTTGCCATTTTCTTGTGTTTGCTTCTGCAGGATAATAACACCTATAAATATACCTGACAAGGAATCATAGACTTGACAGTATCCAGCAAGCAAAGGAAAGAAGAAATTCCCTCCTTCCTTCAGGTGTCTGACAAAGGACCACCTGACATTCAGATCCCAGGGAGCACCAGCACCAACCCATTCCTGAAATATCAATAAAGCGTAATTTCTCTTATTTTTATGGTAAAATAAATTAATATTTTCTTCTTTGCTGCTTTTCCTTTTTTTTTTTTTTTGAAGATTTTTTATTGGGGACTTGGAGGAGGGAAACAGTGTTGGGGAATTGAGGAAGGGGGACAGCCAAGTTGTTGTCCAATCTTAGTTGTGGAGAGCGCAGCAAGCTCAGCTCCAAGTCCAGTCGCACTGCTTGGCTCAAGGTTCTGTGTTCAATTAGTTGTGGGTGGGCATAGCCACCATCCCATGTGGGAGTCAAACCAGCAGCCTGTTGTTAAGAGCGCGCGCTCTAACCGCTGAGCCACCCAGGCAGCAGCTCAGTTCAAGGTGCCAAGTTCAGTCTTTAGTTGTGGGCAGGCTTAGCCCACCATCTCCAACAGGTATCCTTATTGTTAGGAGCATGTGCTCTCACCAGCTGAGCCATCCTGCCACCTGTTGGCAGCTCAGTAGCAGCTCAGCTCGGTTGCAGCGTCACTGGCCCATGTGGGAATCGAACCAGCGACCCTGTTGCTCAGAGCTCGCACTTTTGAGCAAGCTCTTAACCAACTGAGCCACTCAGCAGGCCCTGCTGCTTTTCTTATGATGAGCAACTTACTGTCCTTTGAGTCACTGACTCAAAAGCTAGAACAGAAAAAAATGCACCCTGACATAAATAGTAAACAATTGGGGTTGTTTACTTGTTTGCATTGCTTTAGAAAAAGTCTTTAGTTTTATTTGTTCTTTAAATAAATCAATGTTATTTTCTTATAATGTAAACATATTTTCTAAATTTTCTCCAAAGTATGTTTTAAATGCTTAAAACATAATTATTATTGAGCTATAGCCACTATTAAAGTAATTATGTATTACAGAAAATTTGGAAAATACAAGAAACAGGAAGGAAAAAAGAACACCCAAAGACAAGCACTTTAGTATTTTAATGATTTCCTTTGATATTTTCTCTAATCATCGACTTTTACTTCATATTTGTTTTCAACTACTATAACATTATTGATCATAAATTTTTGTCTCATCTTTTCTCGTAACATTGCATAAGGGTTTTTCCATGTTGTAAGCTTTTCCTAAACATCTTTTAATATTGGGTTGTTGGAAAAGTCATGACACATTTTTGCAACAAAAAACATAGAAAAAATAGGTCATGACTTTTCCGACAACCCAATAGTTACATCCCATCCAGTGGAACAGTTGCGTTCCACTCAATGGACTGACTAACCATCCCATTTGCTGGATATATGGCTTGTTTCAAAAGTTTCACTTCGATAAATAACACGGTGATGAAAAGTTTTGTACACTGAAGCTTTATTTTTAATAGACTTCTTAGAGTAGTTTTAGGTTCACAGCAAAACTGAACAGAAGGTATAGAGATTTCCTTTATACCTCCTGCCCTCACACATACACAGTCTCCCCATTATCAACACCCCCATCACAGGAATACATTTGTTACAACTGATGAGCCTACAATGATACATCATCATATCATCTAGAGTCATAGTTTACATTGGGGTTCATTCCTGCTGTTGGACATACTATGGGTTTGGACATACTCTATCTACCATTATAGAATATCATACAGAGTCATTTCATTGCCCTACAAGTCCCGTGTTTCGCCTATTCATCCCTCTAAAGTGTCTTCTATCACTAGGATTATCTTTTCAGAATAGATTCACAAAAGTAGAACCATTATTTGATGTGATTTAAATCACTATTTGAAGAGTTTCAACAGTTTTATAAAGTATTATTGCATTAATAGAAAACAAATTACATCCCAAAGCGTATAAACGACATAGTTTGCTCTTTTATTTTGGAGAAATTTTGCCCCTCCTCCTGAGACAAGTAGAAAAAGTAGGAGGTTTAAAGAAATCTTTTATTATAAACAAATGGATTTCCAAGGAAAAAACTTGAGAATCACCATTTTAACAAAAGATCAACATGCTAGTAAAGACCTGAGATAGTTGGTCAATTTTTCCTATGAGTGGTATCATCCTTGAGACCTCTCCTTTGAGAATTTATAACCTCCCAAACCAAATGATTTTAGATCCCTTTCCCAACATTCTATGATTCAATTCAGATTTTAGCTGCTGAAGCTGAGTGACAGAACATGGGGTTACTGCACTATTACGTCTGTTTAATCAAATGAATGTTTGAAAACGTTCCATAACAAAACTTTTTAAATTAGATTATAACAATAATCACTCTAAGGCATCAAAATGTGCCTGCCAATATCATAAAGTGAATCTGCCACATAAGATGAGACTCCTAATACTCTGCTCTGTCCCAACCATAAAATTGGAAGTGACATTTTAGAACCCCTGAAATAAAATGTCATTCAAGTACAGCCATATTTCAGTGAAACCAGTCACATTCTTAAGAAAACAGAAAATCTCTTTCTATTACAATTCAACTATTGGGTCATCGGAAAAGTCAGGACGTATTTTGTCTATGTTTTTCAAAGGTCATTTATTGATAAAAAGAACAAAGATCAATCAATGATATATTGCCCGCTTTGTTCAATAAACTTTTGACATCTTTCAGTGAACTTCATAATCCTCGTTCATAGAAGGACCTGTCTTTATTTGCGAAAAACTCAATAAGGTGCTGATTTACAGCCTCATCTGAATTGAACATTATACCACGCAAAGAGTTTTGAAGAGAGCGAAACGAGTGGAAGTCTGACAGCACAGGGTCAGGCAAGTATGGTGGGTGTGGCAACACATCCCATCCAACCTCCAATAATCTTTGACAGGTGATCAAACTTCTGTGTGATCTCGCGTTGTCGTGGTGGAGCACAACTCCTTTACAATTAACAAGCTCTGGACGTTTCTGGATAATGGATTTGTTCAAACTGTCCAACTGCAGACAGTACACATTTGAATTGATTGTTTGGTTCCTTGGTAGGAGCTCGAAAAACACGACAACTTTAAAATCCCACCACAATGAGAGCATAACCTTCCTCTGATGAATGTCTGCTTTCAATGTCGTTTGAGGCGAATCATCATGTCAGGACCAAGACTGTTTTTGCAAACCACATGTTGTAAACAATCCATTTCTCATCACCAGTTATCAACTGCCTCAAAAAAGGATCATTTTCCTCATGTTAAATGAGCATATTGCAGATGTTTACATGCGTCATCAAATCAACTTCTTTGAGCTCATGTGGAACCCAAATATGGAGCTTGCTTACATATCCCAGCTTCTTCAGGTGGTCATGAACACTTGAATGATGGATGTTCAATGTTTCTGCAATCTCTCATGTCATGTAACATGGGTTTGACTCAATCAATGCCTTTATTTTGTCATCATCAACCTCGGTGGGTCTCCCTGACCGAGGAGCATCACTGAGATCAAATTCACCAGCACGGATTCTCGTGAACCATCGTTGGCACTGACGTGCTTGTAGAGCATTGTCACCGTAAACTTTATGCAACTTTTCACAATCTTGACACGTTCTTCCCCTTATGGAAGTAAAACAGTAAAATATGGCAAAAATGCACAGTTTGGTCTTCCATCTTCAACTTATTGTAAAATCTCCAAAAGTCAACCAAATCGTTCAATTTGTTTTAGAATGAAGCTAGAACTGTCAGCTGTCAAATGACATAGGAATAACATAGATGCAAATGACTCTAGTACTTCCAAAAATGAACTAGCACCATCTGTTGCAAACATGTCATGACTTTTCCGATGACCCAATAGGACTGTCTAACCCCAAGGACCACCCCACCCCCAAGCACTGAGAGAGAATTCCATTTTTATTAACACCTTCCCACAATTAATACTTATCTTTTTTAATAGCAGGTTGGTTATTTGTTTTTAACTAAAAGCATACAATTTAAATAGTTAACTAAAATCACTCAAACTATTCAGCGCATCTCACAGAATACATGTTTTCAATATTCCAGATCCCCAGAATGGAGAATTCAGGAGAGAGAAGATCAAAACCTAAATTCTACAAAGTTTACTCATTGTTGGTTATGACCACATAGAGCAGACTGCAAGATTCTTCTCAATAAAGCAAAAAAATATTTTCATTCATGAATTGTTCCAGTTTTCAGTGAACTTAAATATTAACTGAAATGCTAAAAAAATAAAATTAAATTAAAATAACCCGTTTTAAAATTCCATAAATCCCTGTGTTATTCTATTCCATATTACTCCAGGGCCATATCCAAAAACAGTTACAACAGCTTACAAAACATTAGGCATGGATGAAAAGTAGAATCTCAGACCTAAACACCTGTATGTGGTTTCCTTGTGTTTGGTTGTTTCTTTAGGCGATTTTGTTTTGTTTTTAGATCATCTGTACCCGTGATGTTCAAACTACAGTGATCAAATGATGACTAATGGATTAGTCCACAAGAAACTGGTCGGAAAGAGAAATATTTCACCTTGAATTCTTTAGATTCTGACATCCCTGCAGGGTTCAGCCAGTGAGGAAGAGGATATCCTGGGGAGCAGAGCTAGTCTGGGGGCTGATCACGTGGGTGTACACAACTGTTAGAACTCATCCATAGAAACAACTCCTCATATCTGTGTAGTTTGTTGGGAAGCAAACTCCATAAAAACTAGACAATGGACAAAATAGGAAATTTAAAACAGAATGCTGGAAAGGGGGTGTTAGTGCTCCAGAAATGCTCCGTACATGTTGTTTGTGCAATATTCCACTGAAGAACGGGCCATGGGGATGCTCGAAGGTTATACCACCCTGTACTCAGGACCAAAAAAAAACCTAATAAGGCGTGTTTATAGTGAACCCAAAGTGGAGACACTGAAGCCAGGGACGCGCTGGGGACCGCCAAGCACATGGAGCACATGGACAGCGCGGGGCCGTGGCTGCGCCCCGAGCCAGCTGGTGACTCGAGGCTGCGGGGGCCGAGTTCGCGCAGGGGCCGCAGCGGGCACAGCGGCTCCGGGGACCTTGCGGGGAAACTGTCGCGGGGCTGGCTGGGGACGCCCGGCGCGAGGTCAGGGGTGGCTCCTCCCGGGCCCGGCCCCGCCTGACTGACCTGTGACGCTGGCACGGGTGACGCGCTGCACCACGGCTTTCATGGCGCCGGTTGGGGCGAGTGGGGCGGCGTCGCGCTCCTTCCGGCCTCGCGACGCTGCGAGTGGTTCTGCGGCCAAAGCCCTCCGCAGGTGAAACCAGGAAGCCCGCGGGTGGGCCCTGTCCGACCAGGTTGGGGACTGGTTGCCGATGTCGGCCACTCCCACCCATAGGTTGGGCCCGCGCACGTCGGTTACGCCCACCTGAGGCTTAACTATAACGCCGCTCAGCCAGTGATAGGCCCCGCCCCGTTCTCGTCCTGCTCCACCCACAGCTGGGCCCCTCCGACCCCGCGGATCCCCGTCCTTGCCCAGACCAAGTCTGCCAACACCATGGTTTCCGCATCTGTTTTTTCACATCCCCAGGCCTAAATCTCAGCTTTGTCCTGAATCCTAATTGTGCCCGTCCTTCCTCTTTTCCATCCCTCAACCCCAAGATCCTCCCAGATTGTTTTCTTCTTGTCTTCTTGCCTCAGTGGCTTTTCAGAACCAACAGGAGCTGCTGCATAAAATAGCCGTTTAACTATTTAAGTATTTATTTGACTTAACCATGTCATGATAGTGCAGAGATGTATACTGTAATTCTGTAATTCTAATTTATCCTGTAATACAAATACTAATACTTAGCTCTCCCTCAAAGAATTGTTAGATTTTAATAAACTAGACTATGTAAAAGTGCTTAGACGGCCGCAAAGGACTATACAAGTATTACCCTCACAAATTACTATCACTGATAAAAATAAGCTGTGTGTCTTCTTCTTACAGTCCTCTAATAGCATTGGTAGGTGTAGAATGATGAGGTTCAGGACACACTACCCCAAAAATATGGCACCTTGGCATGTTGCATATTTTAAGCTGAAGGAGTTTGCAAAAACAGCAGAAGCAGGAAAGTCATTCAGACTTTCCCCTGACCATTCTCCCGTGAGACAGGTCATAAAACCTTCATGTGAGAGGTTCCCTCCCTACACCTGAAGGAAAGAGCATCCTTATCTCCTAAGAACCAACAGGCTTTGCTAGGTCTCCCCCAGTTTGCCACACTTACCTCATACTTCTTGACCTATCCTATTCCTCCACAACGACCCACTCTTCATCAAACCTAGCACAAAATCACTCAGATCTGTTTCTTCCAGTCTTCAGTTACTTATGAAGTCTCCAGTGTCATGTGTTGATTGAGTTCAGGCACATGTAAAACATAAATTTGTATGCTTTTCTCCTGTTCATCTGTCTTTGTCAGTTTAATTTTCAGACCCACCCAGGGACCCTACAAGTGTTGAGGAAAGCTTTTCCACCCCCTACAACAGAAAGCATTCAATAAAGAACAAAGAACAGTCATTTGGCCAGAAAAGACTACAAACGACTGTGCTTGAATGTTAACACTACATACTAAGTTACCTTAATAAAGTAGCTAAAGTTAACCTCACCAGTAATAAGACAAACATCATATACTCCTTGGTATTGCTCTGAGAAAGACACAACATCAGTTTTATGGTATTTCTGCCAAAAATGTATAACATGTATGGGGGAGGAGTAAACATTCCTCTACCCCCAAGGATCTTTTGGCAGGTCTAATAATCAAATAGACACAAGGCAGATTACCAAGTGAAAATAATCAAATGTAATACATACTTGTGTATCAGAACCCACATACATGCAAAAATCAGAGACCCCCAAATGCATGAGAAGTTCAAAGACAGAAAGGGAAAACGGGTATATAAGACATTCTGAATGAGCAGGACATCTGGACCCCAGAGTTTATTTTTGTATTTTGTACCAGGTCAGGTCTGGGCCTGTGCACTCCAGCCCAAAGGGCCCAATACCCGGTGAGCAGGACCCAGTGGTCATCTGCCCTAGGCTTGGGCTGGCTCCTGGCCCCCCCTACACCCTCCAACCCCCTCGCTCATTGGGCAGCGTGCACTGAATGGCACTTTGCTGAAACTCATTTGTTTCCAATAAAAGTTTCTGTGACTTAAAGAAAATAAAAAGACATTCTGAGCTAGGGGTAAGGTAAAGTGCCTTGGGTCTTCAAAGAGTCATTGCAAGGAGAATACATATTTAGCAATTAGTAGTTTGCCCTGCACTATAAATGGATCAAAGAAAGTTATCTCTGATAGTCTCTTATTATGAGCAAAACCCCAATTCAAGTTCTTCTAGGTAGTTCAGGAAGGGGCAAAAGTTTCTCTTAATCTCACAGCTAAAGTTGCCTTTAGCTCAAAATAATCCACATACCACAGAGGCACATGTTGGGGTGGCTCTTTCTGAACTCCCCACAGTTCCTGCCTCAGAAACATCCCTGGAAGTTTCTCATTCCAGAATTCGGGTTGATACAATCTATATCTCATTAAACCAGTCTGCTTGAGAAAAGTTCAGTTCAGTTAAACAGTTATTTCTCATTTCAGGAAGTGGTGATGCCGGTGGGCTCCCAAAGTTAAGCCTATGGTGCAAGCAATCAGGTATTTAATAAGAGGCATCTCTATGGAAACTAAAGAAAACTAAAGTTAATGATTGGAACAGACTATAATCTCAGTTTGAATTCTGAAGGCAAGCAGTTGAGAAGATTTCTAGATGTCCGTCTCAAATCATTTTCAGGTGGAGTGAAGACATGGAGTTATAGTCTGATAGATTCTAGTGGTCCGCAATTTGAATGTTTTTGGTGATCTTTCTGCAATAGGCATGAAGATTGTACATAGATGAGCTGTTGTGGTGATTCCTCTGAAGTCTATTTTCAAGTTGTCCAACTTTAGCTTGCATGGCCTTGGGAAAAGAGCAGTTTCAGTGCTCAAAGATTCCAAGTCAAAGGATAAAAGAAAATTGGTAACATTAGTTTGGAGAGTCATTGGCAGATATTGGAGGGAATTGGAAGAATTTAAGATCCAGTCCAGTTAACAGGTAGAAAACAAACAAACAAATAAACAACAATAAAAACAAGATAATAAATAGCACTAGAATCTAATATCCACAATAGTATATGGTAGTTTCTATTGAAATGTAATTTTTCTCTGTAAAATCACCCCAATTTTTACCAAACACAGCCAAATTAAGACTAAATTATTTGCACAATAAATCGTTTAATAAACTTGGCCTGATTATTTGTAAAGACCAGCAAGAATAATAATTAACCACATAGGCTCTTTGAAATCTGCTTTGCTGGTATTTTTCATAAGGAATCTTCAGAGTGAACTTTAAAAGGCCTCTTGAGGACAGAAAAGCCAAGGCAAGGACTTGCCATCAGATGCTGCCTGCAATACCTATAGATTTGGTTGAGTTCCTCTCTTCTTGAGCTCCCTAAAATATCCCGAGGTTCCTGCACCTGCCAAGAAGTAACATTCTTGGGCCGGCTGAGTGGCTCATTGGTTAAGAGTTGGCTTGGGAGCCCGAGCTCTGAGCAGCAGGGCCACCGGTTCGGATCCCACATGGGCCAGTGACGCTGCGCCCTCTACAGCTAAGATGGTGAACAACAGCTCAACCTGGAGCTGGGTTGCCATGAGTCGCCAGCGATGGCATATGCTGCAGTGGGGCTGCAGTGGGCTGCCGGCTACCTTGAGTGGCCGACAGCCAGCATGAGCGACCGTCCAATGGCCAGTGACTGATCTGCCTCAGCCGGGAAGAGCGCAATGATCACAATACCAACAAGGGCCAGTGAAGCGATGTCCTCCACAACTAGACTGAAGAACAAAACGACAGCAACTGTTCCCCTTACTCGATTCCCCAATGCTGTTCCCTCCCCCAATTCCCCAATAAAATCTTTAAAAAAAAAAACAAAAATCAAAAACAAAAGAAGTAACATTCTGTACTCACCTGGTAAGGCTGCTTGGAGCCATGTAAACAAGGTACCAGGCCTGTTTCCAAGGGTTTTTATTGGCTTCCATAAGTCAATCTTAAAGCTATTTGGTCATATCTAAGTCTATGCATCCTGTCTCTCAAATATGACATTCCAGTCAAAGCCTTGATAATATAGTTTCCAATTGTGTCCTGTTATAAGGAGAATAGAATCTTATTGAATTTATGCAAATAACAATATTGCCATAAAAATGAGAACACACGCTGCAAGTTTCCAAATTCTGGAGGGATCAAGTAGGAAAAAGGGACAAATGTTTCAATTCTGCTTACAAAGGTATAATTTACCGAACTGTATTGTCATAGCTAACGTTAGAAAAGAACTGTCTTTATACCTGGGGAAAAAAATTAAGAACCAGCAATGTTTCTAATAGTCATGAAAATTGTAAGCATTCCCATCAGTTCAGTCAGCCCTGTGTAATTAAAACTTCTTGTGCATGAATCCAGTTTTTCCATTAGTTCTCTCGAGCTTGCCTGACAATTGAGGATGATAAATAAGGTCAGGGATAATTCCAAGAAGTTTTCATGACTGTCCGTCATGGCTCATATGATTTGCTCAGTAAAGTAGGTGCCTCAATCACTAGAGATTGTTGAAAGTATACCCCAAATGGGAGACACATTTTCTAACAGTTCCTTTGCCACTGTGAGGGTATTAGTCTTTCAAGTAGAAGGCTTTAACCAATCCAGGAAACTTGCAAGAACATATTGGTAATCCATACTAAGAGGCAGGTGAATAAAGTCCAGCTTAAATGTACTATGATGATGAAGGAATGCAAAAAAAAAAAAAAGGGTTTGCTAAGGAGTCCAAAAAAACCAAGTAGTTGTCTTGGGTTTCCCATAGCTCTACTCATTTAATTTACAGCCGTTGTTTACCTTTATGATACACCCTAGAAATTTATCATCACTTATTTTATAATGCTTCCCATTCAATTTAACACACAAAATAAGCCTAATTAAAATTTCTCTTTTGTACGGAGAAAAAACATCTTTTGAGGTATTCCAGGGGCCCTTCCAGGTCAAGGCTCTATTTATAATTTGAATTTGGGAAATGGGTTAAAATATATCAGAAAGTTTGGATATTTGACAAAATAGGATCATAAGTCATTACGAAGCAATACTTAATTATCCATTTAGCCAAAGTGACAATAAAAGCTTTCGAAGACAAATACAGTTTACAAAATTGTTACCAAAATTAGTTCTTACTATTGAAGAGGTTGTTTTCCTAAGTAATAAAGGACCTCATTAGGACAACATAAAACACAGAAAATTATTATTATTAATTAATTTTTATTTTATTTATTTTTTTTACATTTGGGGGACTGTGTTTTTCCAGGACCCACCATCTCCAAGTTGAGCAGCCATTTCATTCTAGTTTTGGAGGGCGCAACTCAGTGGTCCATGTGGGGATTGAACCAGCAACCTTGGTGTTATGAGCACTGAGCTCTAACCAACTGAGCGAACCTGCCATCCACAGAAAATTATTTTGATAAAACAGAATGTTTGCTTTCTAGGCAGAAAAAAATTTCACAATATCAGTAGCAAACCAATAGGACAAAAAAACTTTGTCCTTTTTTTTGCCAGAGGGCCCCGGTTCGGATCCCACATACAAGGGCCAGTGATGCTGCCCTCTACAGCTAAGATGGTGAACAACAGCTCAACCTGGAGCTGGGCTGCCATGAGTCGCTGGCGATGGCGTAAGCTGCAGTGAAGCAACGTCCTCCACAACTAGACTGAAGAACAAAACGACAGCAACTTGTCTGTTCCTCTTACCCCAATTCCCCAGCACTGTTCTCATCCCCCCAATTCCCCAATAAAAATCTTTTAAAAAAAATCAACTTTGTCCTTTTTAGCAGAGAGAGAAACCAAACTCTAATTTTACAACAGCTTACTTTTGATATTTAAATTCACTTACCTATATTTCAGTCTTATTCACCTTAACCACTCATAAAATTTCCTTTCTCAACATTCCTTTTTCATAAACTTTCTTCAAATTTTACTGTCCCTTTCAGTGTGTCTCTTGTTGTCTTACCCATTCAGAAATAATCAGGACAAAATTATTCCATTTCCCATAATGAAAACACATCTTCATTTTCTTTTTCTTTTATTTATTTTTTAAATTTTTTTGTGAAATAAAAATTTTCTTAAATTAGTTTCAGCTGTACAACACAGTGCAAATAGTTATACTTTTTACCCCTCAAAGTGACAACACCCCCACCCCCAATCCGCTGCCCCACTCCTCCCCCCCATATCATACATATCTATTACAATTCCCTTGACTCCACTCCAACACTATACTCCACATCTCGTGGATATATATATATATATATATATATATATATATATATATATATATATATATATAATGTCGCTTATAGTTGACATACAACATTATACAACATCAGCTTCAGGTGTACAGTGCAGTGATCAAGGCTCTACCCCATCCATGAAGTGGTCTCCCTAACAAGCCATGTGACCAACTGACACCCTACTAAATACAGCATTATATTCCTCGAACTTTCATATCCCTGTGGCAATATTGTAGTTACCTATTTATGCTGTCTAATCCTTTCCCTTTCTCCCTCATCCCCACCCCCCTCCCAACTAGCAACCATCAGTTTTTCCTCTATATCTCTGAAACTATTTATGCTTACTTTGATTGTTCATTCAGTTTTTTAGATTCCACATATAAGTGAGATCATATGGTGTTTGTCTTTCTCCGACTGACTTATTTCACAACATAATAGTCTCAAGGTCCATCCATATCATTACAAATGGTACGATTTCATTCTTCCTTATAGCGGAGTAATATACCATTATATAAATGTACCACATTTTCTTAATCCAGTCGTCTACTGATGGACATTTCGGTTGTTTCCAAGTCTTGGCTATGGTAAATACTGCTGCAATAAACATAGGGGTGCATATATTTTTTTGAATTAGTGTCTTGGGTTTCTCTGGACAGATACCCAAGAGTGGAATTGCTGGGTCATACGGTAGTT
>NW_017731545.1:140361-163211 GCF_001890085.2 Hipposideros armiger | reverse complement strand
GGAGGGCAGTGTCACTGGCCCTCATATGTGGGGTCCGAACCGGGGCCCTCTGGCGTCCCAAGCCAGTTCTTAACCATCGCGCCACTCAGCCGGCCTGCACAAAAATTTTTAATGTGGCACAACACAGGTTTAACGAATAACCCAAGTATGTTTAGTTCTTGTATAAGCAGCAAAAAGTAGATAAATCTATATTCAGTAATGTTTCAGTATTGTATCCTATTTGAAAATGGTCCAGACATTCAATGAATATCCATCATTTAATTTAGCTAGGAAAACTTTAGATTCAAGTTACCAGATTTAGGAAACCATTTTTAGTACACATATGTCAACACAAGAACATCCAAACTTGGTAGAAAATACTTATAAGAGTTTATTTGAGCCAAACAGAGACAGGCAGGCTCAGTGAGTGACTGCCATGCCTTCGTAAGATCACAACATACTCTGCTTTAATTCTGAGCTGTCCATACACATTTTTGAAAAACAATCCTCCGATTTAAGCTCCTTTATGTGGGTTTGTTACTTGCAAACAAGAGACCAGTGAAGAAACCAGCGCAGCACTCTAGGGCAGGAATCATATTGTCTTAACTTTGTATCCCATGTGTATAATGTTGGTAGCCACAGGTGGCGTTTAAGTCATGTCTGCTGAAAATGAGAGGTATTTGTTTTGGTTCTAAAGCACAAGTTGAGTCCATTTAATTCAGAAGTTATAATCTAATTCATAACACACTTACTAAGTATCCAATAGTACCCAAATAGTACAAATCCCAAGCTGAACATAGAGGTTTGCTGAATCTAATCTTAAACTGATCACTAAAGCCATGTCTGACAGCAACATGAAAGAAATATAAAATTCATGAACTAGTTTCAGAAAAGCAAGCTTATGGAAGTTCAAAATCACTTCAACCTTTCACTCATGTAAGTATAAAGGGACACCTCTTGAATATGCAAGTTTACTTTTTCTCAAGAAATTATTTATTGCATATTATTAGTGATTATATTTTGCAGCAAAATTAAATGTGTACATTTTTCACAAACAGAAAATGGATATCAAGGCATCCATGAAATTTACATGTTGAACCAAAGTCCTGGTTTTCAGAATTCAGCAGTCAATCATGATTCTGGTCCAGGGCCACCAGTCCATGATTTCAAATAGTTGAGGATCTTGTCGGTAATTGGAACAAAATCTTCTTTATACGTGACAATCGTTTCCACATAAAACCCTTTTGGGGGCTCAGTTATTTCTTTTATTGTGGCATCCTTTTCCTCTAATTCACCACCTTTGAAAAAAAATGGAACACCTGAATTATTAACTTTTAACTTAAACAGCAGTCATTAAAATTATTTGTAAAGTCTTGTAAATAAAATAAACTAAGATAAAAACTACCCACACCCCCATCAGATTCCTGATACCATTTTCTGTAAAAAAGAAAAATAAAACATAACTACAGACACTGAAATGTTTTTAAACGCTCAATATTGAACATGTGTGCTTTCAGCCCACTCATAACCTTCATCACCAAATGTGATCTTCAGCACAGTTCTCATATCAGAGCTTTACTGAAATATACTTAACATAGCATACAACTAACTTAAAATATAACATTCAGTCTTTTTTAGTATGTCGAGATCTGTGCAAACAGCACAACAATCAATTTTACAATATTTTCATACACAAAAAGAGCTCCGTGCCCTTTAGCTGTCACTCCCCATCAACTCCTCCCCTTTAGCGCCAGGCAACCACTACTCCACTACAAGTATCTATAGATTTCCGGCACATTTTTAAAGGCTAAGAAATTTCCTTTTCCACCCAGTCACTGGGAAGGTTTTAACACTCCCTGGTTGGTAGAAGTGCTGAAACCGCTCGCCAAATGCGACGAGAGCACATGTTACAGAAGCAACACCTCTTTAAATCACTATCCAGTGTGTTTGAAATTTCATCTCGAACCTCACAGATTTTTCAAATTCTGAGTATGGGGATGGCCTCATTCAATAAATACACAAGATTTAGGTAAGAGGATTTAAAAGGCAGTTCCTGGCAGATTCGCTTACAACGAATGGCTCTAAGCAACTGTTCCCAAGTTTTGCAAAATAAACCGGGCTGGCGGCACAATGAAGCCACCTCTATGACCCCTGGATACTCCCCCACGGAAGGCTGAGTGTCCCGTGAAAGGTCTTGCCGGAGACCCGTACCTTCTGGCTCGCTCTTTTTCCGGCCGAAGAAAAACAAAGAGCCCAACAGGGTCCAGGTGCCCAATGCGTAAACCGCGGACATCCGCCGGTACCAAGCCGTAGCCTGGTCAGGACGCATGGCGCCGTAGGGGGAAGGCCTGGATCCTCAGAGACCCAGAGCTGAGGCGGGCCTTCCCAGATGCCAGTCGTAGCCGCAGCCGTCGCCTCCAATGGGGAGCCGGCCCCCGCGCCGCTTCCTACGCTAGCCCTGATGTATCCTGGGGCTTGTAGTCCCGAAAGTCGCGCTGGGGCTTGGATTTACGTGTGGAGCCTGGGTAAGGCGGGTTTGGTTCCTGGCTGCGAACGCATGACCTTGCATACCAAATGACCTACCAAATGACAATTTCTCTGAGCTAACGTCTCACCTGCAAAATTGTAACGCCTACCTTGATAGGCTTCAGATGGTATTTGTAAGGATTAATTCCATTCCTCCTCCAGCTCTCAAATGTGCGAAGATACTTCCTGTCTGATCCCGCAATTCATCTTCCCTCTTTTCCTTTTTGGAACCCTGTCTGGGTAAGCGTTGGGTCCCTCCACGTCAAAACTAACCCCTCCATTGTGCTCTGGGTCCCATTCTTTACTGCTTCCTCCGGGGCCTTTCTATTAATTACACGCTTGATCTCTCCCTCACCCACCTCCCACATATTTTCATTTTGTTTTTACCCTTCGTACAAACGTGCCCATATCTCAAAAACAAAAAAATCTCCTTCGACTGTGTCCACTGTCAGCTTTTTCTTATCCATACATGTCTTCAAAGCATAATCTTCCCCTACTCCAATAGACCAAACAACTTGAGAGCAAAAGTGATGTGCTTGGCATAAATGGGCACTCAGTAAAGTGCCATATCCAGTAACTTCTTTTCAGCCATAATCAAACTTAATTTCTAAAGCATTTGACACCACTGACCCCAACCCGCTTCCTTTTGTGGCTTCAAAAACATTTTCCTCGGTATGTCCACATACTTCAGGGCTCTTTCTACTTTGCTCATCCCCTAAAAATTGGTGTTTTGCCATGCACAAAAATTAACTGAATGGATCATAGGCTAGAATGTGAAAGCTAAAACTACAAACCTAGAAGAAACCATAGGAGAAAAATCTTTACCACCTTGGGATAAAAAAAAGTCTTAGAATACAAAAAGCATGAAACAAAACAAATATTGACAAATTGGATATTTTTAAAATTAAAGCTTTTGCTCTTCAAAAATCAAAGTTAAGAAAATGAAACAAGCCACAAAATACTGAAAATACATGTATTTGACAAAGAACTTATATCCACAATATATAAGGGCACTTACAACTCAATTATAAAAAGACAACCCAACTAAAAAGCAGACAACAAATTTGAACACTTAACAAAGGAAGATACACAAACGACCAATAAGCCCAGGGACATCACTAGTCATTACAGAAATGTAAATTAAAACCACAACTAGACTCCATTCCACATCTATTAGAATGACTAAAAGTTGGATTGAGAATACCAAAAGTTGTAAGGATTTGGAGCAATCAGATCCCTTAGTTGTGGGAACAAAATGTTATCTCTTTGCAATACTGGCAGTTTCTGAAAAAGTTGAACTACATTTGCCATACAACTCAGGCATTTCATTCCTATTTACCCAAAAGAAATGAAAACAGTACAGCCACACAATGACATGTTTATCTACAGAGCTTTATTCATAAGAGCCAAACAATGGAAACAACCCAAATGTTCATTAACCAGTGAATGGATAAATGAAATGTGGTATACTACTCAGCAATAAAAAGGAACTACCAATACATGCAACTACATGGATGCATCTCAAATGGATTATGCTCAGTGAAAGTGAGACACAAGAGAAACCAGACATAAAACTCTAAAAGCAAACCAAACAAAAAATTCTATAGTGGGAGAAAGCTGACCAGTAGTTACTTACAGCAAAGTGTGAACAAAAGGAATGACTAAATGGTGCCTGAGGAAACATGGGGGGCAATGGAAACATTCTTGGATGTTGATGGTAGTGGTTTCATGGGTGTACACAATCTGTCAAAACTTACCGAATTGTATACTTTAAATGGGTGCAGTTTATTGTATGTAAATTATACCTTATAAAATTGTTAAAAACATTAAAATCAGTATTGTTCCAGGCTTGCTTTTCTTCTCATCCTGAGCAACTTCACTCAAGTTTATTTACTTTATATACTAATGACTCTCAAATCTACTTGATTCTCCTGAAAGCAAATCCACATTGATTACTGCCAACCTGCTGGGCATTTTCACTGTTATATCCCACAAGATCCTTAAACAAATAATGTCCAGGATTAAATTTATCAATGCCACACCACAACAGGAAAGAAACCTTTCCTTCTTTTTCTGTAATTCAGAGGTTGGAGACACACCTGAGCCAGAAATTGGGACTCATCCTCTCCTAACATCCCATTTGTAACCTCTGTCTAAACACGTACCTCTGTTCAGGCCTCTTGGATTCCAATCTCCTCCCATCTATCCTGTCACTCTCCGTTTTTAAAACCTGCACCTTATCATTTCACACCCTAAGATAAATCAGAGGCTTTCCTTGTCTTTGAGTGCTTCATTCGGCACACAGGGCTCGTGTCCTCCTCTTGGGATGGCTGCTCTCCACATAACACTCACCCTTCACCTCCACATTCTATCTGGAAATAGCCAAGTCTTCTACATTAGGTCATCCAGTGGTGCCACCCCTTCCCCCAGCACCATAACTCGTTGTCACTAAAGAGGACACCTGAGAGAGCTGGGTCTATCACGTTCTTCTGTTAATTTGAAACAGACAGGCCCAAGGAGGAAGTTTCCGCCTTAATCTATACACACAATTTTATGTACCTTCTATATGATATATCTCATTTAAAAACTATATCCAAAAAATGTTTTGTTTTTAAGATTTCATTGGGGAATTGAAGAAGGGAACAGTTTTAGGGAATTGGGGAAGGGAGAACATTGTTTTTCCAGGACCCATCAGCTCCAAGTCAAGTAGTTGTCCTTCAATCTTAGTTGTGGGCAATGCAGCCCACCATCCCATGCAGAGTCAAACCGGCAACCTGTTGCTCAGCTTGTATTCTAACAAACTGAGCCATCTGGCCAGCCCCCCAAAATAAGTATTCTATGGAAAAGGTGCAGAAAATAAAAACCCTTGGCATTTTAAAAAGTGTAACTTCTATCACCTTAATAAGATAGGGAACCTTCCCAGAGTGTAGAGCAGAGGCAAAAAGGCAGTACAAAACAAATTCAAAAGACAAGAGTATCAGAATCAATCCAAATGGTTCAACAAATTAATAGTTCTCAGCTTTACTTTTCTACATAACACTCATTCTAATAAATTATGTAATTTACTTCTAATTTTTTTTGTTGGTCTTCCCTCACTAGAACATAAGCTCATGAGGGCAGGAATGTT
Source organism: Hipposideros armiger (assembly GCF_001890085.2). Taxonomy (NCBI): domain Eukaryota; kingdom Metazoa; phylum Chordata; class Mammalia; order Chiroptera; family Hipposideridae; genus Hipposideros; species Hipposideros armiger. The sequence continues at coordinate 157,579 of NW_017731545.1, read as the reverse complement.
TGTTTTATTGGCTACCTTCCCAGTGCCTAGAAGACTACTCCGTACGTAGCAAATAGTTAAGATTTATTGAATGAAATAGTTGCTCAAAAGTTCTGAAAGAAAAAAATTTTTTGGGGCTTAGAATTTTATACTCAACAAAGTTGTCAAATATAAAGACAGAATGGATTCAGTGAATTATCTTCCATTTACTTTTTTTTTAGGAAAAGTCATTTAAGATGGCAAAATGACTTAGGAAATAAATGGAAAAGTAGAACCCAGGAGTCCAAACAAAAAAATTCCTGGATAACAACCGTCGTAGCAAGTGGCCTATGTTTAAAGGGATCATCATTGACCTCTAAAGACTACTCCATTCAGTAGAATAAGAAGCTGCAATTCCTTAATAAATAGAAAATAAAATCTTCTCAAAAAACAAAAAGAAGAAGCTCTAGGGAAAACAACAGCATATATAAGTCATAATCCAAAAAAGAAGCAAAACAACCTGTGAAATGCTAGAATGTAAGAAAAGTGACTGATTTTATCATTAGGATTGTTGTCCTTTAAGTGGCATAAGGAATACTGGGACAACAAACCCCTGGAGAAAAATGTAACATTACCTGACTCAAACTTGAATAATATTTACATTATTACAACTGTGTAAATAATCTTTATTAGTTTTCAACTTTCAGAATTAACTTTGAGACAAAAGACATAATTATGGTTCTAGGTAGGCATGCAAATTTTACCAACCTTGATAATATAAAAATAAAAGTATAGCTGATCAAAACTGGTAGAAAGGTAGTAAAATTCTCATTCTAAGAAATGGGAATTGAGAGATACTGGCTAAAATTGACACATCAACAACAAAAAGCTTGAAAGGAAAGGTTAAAGCAGTTACCTCTGAAGAATAGGTCTCGGCTTAGAGAGTATAGGAAACTTATTTGTTATAAGCTCTTTAGATTAAGATTTTTTTTAACATGCAATATTACCCTTTGATTAAAAAAAGCTGTACCTGTTATTTTACTTGTGCCCAAGATAAATGTGTCGTCGTCACTCTTTTAGAGACACTTACGCCCATCAGCCCCTCTTATGTCTACCTGGGCTGGACTGTTTACATGGAATGCGATATGTGAGTTAGGGACAATGCCACTCTAGACCACGCTACCTCAACAAAGTTTCATATATTTCAAACTTTTCCTTGGTCTGTTAACATTTAGACAGTAAATGAAGATTAAATTCAAGAAAGGTCTCTTGGGGTAGTCACTTAAAAAAAACACACACTCACAGAGAGACCTCAGGACATCAAATTTGTATTAGCATTATTTTAGCCAGTGCTTTCTTCATCCAGATTTATTTCCTTTCTGATCTTTATGGTTTTCATCTAAGCAAGCTACCAAAATACATTAACCTCTGATTTTACATAGGCTGTCAAGTTAGGATACAAAAAGCATATAAACATTTACAAGTACCTTATATGGTTTATAACCATATAAACATTTATGACCTTATAATTTTATGATGCAAGAAAGGGGGCACAGGTAAGAAAAACAAATAAATTACAATCTAAAGAGTTACATACAACACTTCGTTTGATTATTTATTAAAATCCACAAGAAGAGTGAAAGGAATGTTAGTAAGCCTTTATAAACAATCGTGAACACATCTGACAGTGTTCTCTTCAATTCCTGGTCACAACCCCAACTTAAGAGGCACTGGAGACAGCTAGCTTCTTCAAATGATCCATGAACACCTGCAAGCTAACGTCGTCAGTTAGGATAGGTGCTCCCGTTTCCTGCAATGTAATAGTAAAGGTTTACCGGCAGGTATCTTACAAACTGTTTAGAATTCATGAATTATTAAGGATTCAGAACATTCACAAGTGTTGTCCCTTCTGCTGGTGAGTACGCCTGCCAACCCCATCCTCTGCCTAGCTAACTAACTATTTCAACTGAAGCATAAATTCCTCACAAAACCCTTCCCTGACCACTGAGCTCAGGCAATCCCTGCCACTAGACAGTTCTGAGCATATCCTCTTCTACCTCCCCGCTCTCCACAGCTCTGAGGACTCATCCAGAGTCTGGCTTCCCACCCGGTATAAGCTCCTGGAGGCCTGTACACCCTTCCTCCTACCACTCTGCCACAGCACCTAGCCAGGTGCTCTTAAACGGTCTGCTTACAACAGAAGCTTGATAATGGCATATTCACAAATGAGTGAAACATATCTCCACTGAACAGGTGGGTAATTGTACTATCAGAAAATGCTTATAATTTATATAATGTTAAGGGAAAGAAATGAACAGAAATCTCGATTTCTCAAATTTGTAAAATAAAAAAAAACAAAGGAAGAAAAAAAAGATATAGATGACATACACGTTATATTGCCTAGCAAGATGCCAAAAATAGTTAACTCTAGATAGTAGCACTATAGGCAATTTTAATTTTCTTTCTTACTCTTTTTTTACATATTTAAATTTCCTAAAATAAAATTGTACTACTACTATAAATAGAAAAAAGAAAGTGTGATTAAAATGTTATATGAAGACTTCTGGGAGGAAGGAGTAGATGTACTTTTCCCTTTTTTTTTCACTAGGTACAACTAAAAACCCTGGACATTTTACATAAAACAAACATAAGAAGACACTGAAAGGTAGAGAGAAGACAGCAGGCAAACTAGGGGCCCTGGGACCCAAGGAGAAACACAGTGGTGAGTTCCCTGGGTTTTCTTTATGCCTCATACATCCCAGACTTGGATCTAAATAAGCTGGCAAATGGTCACTAAGCATAGACAAAAACAACTTTCTCTAGCCAAAGAACCAGGACAGTCCAGCAAGACAGTAACAAGGGACCCCAACAAACCCACCAGGGCAATGTCAGAGAAGGCCTAGTGTCAGGAATTTCACCCCCATGATAAGAAGTCACCTAACCCCTTCGGTATCAGTAGAGACCCTTAGGGGAGGCAGTCATAAGATGTACCCCCACATGGCAATAAGATGTCCCTCCCCCACCCACTGGGGTAGTGTCAGAAGAGGTCTAGTGGAAATGCAGCACTTTCACCGTCACCCAACAGTAACAAGGCCATCTCCACAGCTGGATCAGTAGAAACTAGGTGGGGAGCTGAAACCCCCATCCCCACCCAGCAGTAACAAGGAATCACACCAACCTCAGGTGCCAATACAGGCCAATGGAAAACCTGGACTTCTATCTCCATCTGGCAGTAATAAAACAATGTCTTCCCCTGTCCCACTCCTCCCCTGCCAGAGCTGCATGACAAAAAGCCAACTAAAACAGCTTTAAATAGACCCAGTCTGATAACAAATATGAAACTGTCCATGTTTCAATAAAAAAACACTTGTCAGACCAAGAGCCAAGATCTCAAAGTGAATGAAAAAAGAGAGTCAACAGATGTTAACATCATGTTGATAACAATGTCAGAATTATCTGACACAGACCTTAAACTAGCCACAATAAAAATGCTTCAATGAGCAATAACACACACACCTGAAAAAAAAGAAATAATACAAAGCCTCAGAAGAGAAAAACAAAGTCTCAGGAAAGAAGTAGAAGATATAAAAAAGAACCAAATGAAAATTTTGTAACTAAAAAATACAGCAACAAATAAAAAGCTCAGCATATGAGCTCAATAGCAGAAAGGGAACAGAGAAAATCAGTAAACTAGAAGACAAAATAATACAAATTACCCAACTAAAGAACAGAAAAAAAATAAACGGAAAAAAGAATGTAGGGCCTCTGAGACATGTAAAAGTACAAAAGACCTAACAATCGTGTCACTGGGGTCCCAGAGAGAAAGGAAAAAGAAGGCAGGCTGAAAAAGTATTCAAAGAAATAATGGCTGAGAACTACCCAATTTCTGGCAAGAGACATAAGTATACAGGATCAAGAAGATGAGCAAATTCCAAAGAAATCCACACCAAAACACACGATACTTTAACTTTTGAAAACAAACAAAAAATGTTGAAAGCAGCCAGAGAAAAATGACATCTCATCCACAGGGACAAAATAAGCATGACAATGAATTTCCATATAGACCACAGAAGGCAGAAAAGTGGGAAAATATTTTTTAACTGCCTAAAAAAGGAATGTCACTAGAATCCTATATCCAGAGAAAATATCCTTCATGAATAAAGGGGAAATCAAGAATTTCAAGTGAAGGAAAACTAAGAATCAATCTATCACCAGCAGACCTATCCTCAAAACATGGCTAAAGGAAATCTCTAAACAGAAAGGAAATGATAAAAGGAAACTTGGAGTACCAAGAAAGAATAAAGAACAAAGTAAGTAAAAATGTAGATAAATGTAATAGGTTTCCCACCTTTTCTTGAGATTTATAAATTGTTTCATGGTTAAAGAAAAACTGTAACTGATGTATGTAGAGGAAATATTTACCACAATTATATTATAAATGAGGCAGGGTAAAGTGACATAAAGGGGTGGTAAGTTTTGTACATGTCAAAAAGACAATGCCACAGGTGATTCCGAGACCCTACCCCACACAACTTACAGGCCTCCCCCCCAAGCAGTTTCCAGTGGCTTTTCCATACAAATGGCCTATCTTGGCTCCTGCTGCAGATTTTTCTAAAATCTCTCAAAGGCTCACAAATCCCAAACAAGCAGCATCTGGCCTCAGTGTGCCCCACACCTCTTGCTAAGCAGCCCCAAGCCTGGCACTGGTAGTATGAGCCTTGGTCCTCAGCTTAGCCTCTCTCCGAGGCACCTCCAAGCACAGCGTCGGTGGAAGACATCTGCACATTGCTTTGTGGCTCATACTAACTGGCCCCATGGGGCAGGGCACAAGCAGAAGCTGAACTTGGTCTGTGGTGGGGCACTTGCAGGAGGTCCCAGGGCCAGCATGCCTACTAGGAGCACCACTCGGCTACCTCCACAGACGACATACCCAAAGGGCTGATTGGGCAGGTACCAGAGTCCTGCTAAAGCAAATTCTGCTCCGTAGGGTCAGACCATGCACAACTGCTCCTCCACTGGAGTCACGACCAGTCCTCACCACAAATCAGCCTGAGGGTCAATCCCTCCCACTGATGTGCAAACAGCAACCAATGTTCAACTACAACAGGAGGGCACACACAACCCACATAAGGGACAAGCTTGGAGCACCTAGCTCATGTGACCAGGAAGGCTGTACCACTGGGCCCCATAGCACACCTACTACATAAGGCCACTCTACCAAGGCCGGGAGACACAGCAGTGCTACCTAATACATAGAAACAAACATAGGGAAGCAGCCAAAATGGGGAGACAAAAAAATATGTCCCAGACAAAGGAACAGAACAAAGCTCCAGAAAAAGACGAAAACAAAATGGAGACAAGCAATCTACAGAATTCAAAATACTAGTTATAGGATGCTCAATGATCTCAGGGAGAATTTCAACAAAAAGATAGGAAACATAAAAATGGAGATAGAAACATAAAAAAGAATCAGTCGGAAATGAAGAATACAATAACTGAAATAAAGAATACATTAGAGGCCGGCCGAGTGGCTCAGTTGGTTAATAATGTGAGCTCTGAGCAACAGAGTCGCTGGTTCAATTCCCACATGGGCCAGTGAGCTGCACCAGAGCTGAGCTGCCACTAAGCTGCCAACAGGAGGCAGCATGGCTCAGCTGGTGAGAGCACATGCTCCTAACAACAAGGTTTCTGGTTCGACTCCTGCATGGGATGGTAGGCTATGCCCACCCACAACTAAGATTGAACAAGGCCCCTTGAACTGAGCGGCAGCGAGCAGCCAACAGGTGGCCAGATGACAACTGGACTTGGAGCTGAGCTAGTTATGCCCTCCACAGCTAAGACTGAAGGACAAAACTTGTCTGTTCCCCTTCCCCAATTCCCCAATAAAATCTTTAAAAAAAAGAATTTCAAACTACCAAAAAAAAGAATACATTAGAGGGAACCAACAGATTAGATGAAGCATGGGATCAAATCAGCTGTTTAGAAAATAGGTAGCAGGAAACACCTAATCAGAACAGCAAAAAGAATTTTAAAAAATGAGGATAGTTTAAGGGGCTGCTGGGACAACATCAAGCATGCTGACATTCACATCACAGGGGTACCAGAAGAAGAGAGCAGATATATGACAGAAAACTTCCCTAACTTGGCAAAGGAAATAGACATATGAGCCCAAGCGGTGCAGAGTCCCAAACAAGAAGAACCCAAAGAGGCCCACACCAAGACACATCATAATTAAAATGCCAAAGGTTAAAGACAAAGAGAAAATCTTAAAAGCAACAAGAGAAAGGCAGTTAGTTACCTACAAGGGAGCTTCCATAAGACTGTCAGCTGATTTCTCAACAGAAACTTTGCAGGCCAGAAGGGATTGGCAAGAAATATTGAAAGTGATAAAAAGCAAGGGACAACCAAGATTACTCTACCCAGCAAACCTATCATTTAGAATCGAGGGACAGATAAAGAGCTTCCCAGACAAGAAAAAGCTAAAGGAGTTCATCACACTAAACCAGTTATTACAAGAAATGTTAAGGGGACTTCTTTAAGAAGAAAAAAATGATAAAAAATATGGATAATAAAATGGCAAAAACTACATATCAACAATTTCTTTCTATGTAAATGGATTAAGTGCTCCAAACAAAAGGCACAGGGGTGGCTGAATGGATAAGAAAACAAAACCTTTACATACACTGCCTACAAGAGACTCAATTCAGATTGAAAGACACAAATAGACTAAAATCAAAGAAATGGGAAAAGATTATTTTGTGAAAATGGAAACAAACGAAAAAAGCTGGGGTAACAAAACTTATACCAGACAAAATAGACTTTAAAACAAAGGCTATAACAAGAGACGAAGGATCCAGTAATCCCACTTCCAGTTATTTGAAGAAACCCAAAACACTACTTCAAAGGGATGTGTGCATGCATATGTTCACTGCAGCATTATTTACAATAGCCAAGACATGGAGGCAACCTGGGTGTCCTTTAATGGATAAATGGATAAAGAAGAGGTGGTAATACAATGGAATATTACTCAGTCATAAAAAAGAATGAAATCTTGCCATCTGCAACAACATGGATGAACCTGGAAGTATTGTGCTGACCAGAGTAAGTCAGAGAAAGAGAAATGCCATATGATTTCACTTATATGTAGAATCTAAAGAACAAAATAAACGAACAACAAAATAGAAACAAACTCATAGGTAATACAGAGAACATGTTGATGGATGCCAGATGGGAGAGGCACTAAGGTGGTTGGTGAAAAAAGTAAAGGGATTAAGAAGTACAAATTGGTAGTTCTGAAATAATCATGGGTATAAAAAGTAAAGCCTAGGGAATATAGTTAATAACACAGTAATAACTATGAATAGTGCAAGGTTAAGTACTAGACTATTCAGGGGGATTACTTTGTAAATTATATAAATGTCTAACCACTATGCTATATACCTGAAACTATTGTAAAGTAATACTGAATGTCAACTGTAATTGAAAAATTTTAAAAAGAGGAGAAAAAGGTGAATGGGAATAAGAGATTAAAAAATAAATAAAAAAGAAAACACCAGTAAACTGAGAAGCTATGCATATATAATATAATGCTCTACACGCTAGAGCAGCGGTCGGCAAACTTTTGAGGCAGAACAGCCTCCAGGGGTCAGCAAACTGCGGCTCACGAGCCACATGGGGCTCTTTGGATACATACATGTGGCTATGAAGTAAAATTGAAAATGAAAATAAAACTATCATAGTTTCATTTATAATATTACTTAAAATTTTCCTTATTTGTAAAAACATATGTATGGCTCTCAAATAATTTTTAAATTGTTGTGAGGGACAGGATTGGCTCTTCCAGGGGTAGGCAAACTTTTAAGATGGAATGTACCCAAAGAGCCACACATGGCTTGCAAGCTGCAGTTTGCCGACCCCTGATCTAGAACAACCAGGAGTAACCACTAAATAAAGCTACACAGAGAGACACACTAAAAAACACTATAGACAAGCTAAAATGGAATTCTCAAAAATGTGCAAGTAATTCACAGGGAGGCAGTAAAAACAGAAAACAAAAAATAAAATGGCAGACTTAAGCCCTAATATATCAACAATTACATTAAACATAAATAGTCCAAATATATCAATTATAAGAGTTTAGTAGAGTAGATTAAAAACCATGACACAAGTATGTGCTGTCTATAAGACATTCACTTCAAATATAATGCTAGAAGAGAATGAAAGTTAAAGGATGGAAAGAGATGTATCATGCAAACAAAATGACCAGAAACAGAGGGAGACATTACATAATGAATGATATAAGGTCAACCCACCAAGAAGACATAGCAATTCTAAATGTGTATGCAACAAACAACAGAACTGCAAAATCATATGAACAAAAACTGATAGAACTCAAAAGAGAAATAGACAATTAGAATTGGAAACATTAAAACCCTTTCTCAACAATTGATAGAACAACTAGACAGACAAATCAGCAGGGATATATAAGAACTCTACATTATCAACTCACAGAATTTAATGAATATTTATATAACACTCTATCCAACAACAGCAGAATACACATTCAAGTGACTGTGGAACATATGCCAAGATAGACCATATTCTAGGCCACAAAACAAACTTCAATAAATTTATAAGAACTGAAGTCATACAAAGTATATTCTCCAACCATAATGGAATCAAAATAGAAATTAATAGCAGGTAATAATGAAATCTCCAAATACTTGGAAACTAAGCAACATTTCTAACCCAAGAGTTGAAGAGGAACTCTCAAGGGAATTTTAAAAATATATATGAAATTGAATGAAAATAAAAATAAAACACATCAACACCTGTGGGACATAGCCAAAGCAATGCCGAGAAGGTTATTAACAGCACTAAATGCATACACTGGAGAAGACAAAAGTCTCAAATCAGTATAATCTAAGTCCCCACTTTAAGAACTTAGAAGTGAGTAAAATAAACCTAAAGCAAGCAGAAGAAAGAAAATAATAAAGATTGGAGCAGAAATCAATGCAATTGAAAATAGACAACAGAACAAGAAAAGGAAATAAAAGGTATTCATATTGGAAAGGAAGAAATAAACACTTGCTACTTGAAGATGACATGATTGCCTATGTAGAAAATCCCAGGGGATCTACAAAAAAAACCCCAGAAGTAATAAGTGACTCAGTAAAGTCACAGGATAAAGATAAACATAAGAAAATCAATTGTATTTCTATGTATTAGAAATGAACACTTGGACACTAAAATTAAAATTACAATACCATTAACAATCACTAAAACAAAAAACGTAAAAATATACAACACTGAAGAAAGAAATCAAAACAGATTTAATAGATGGAGAGACATACTGAGTTCATGGATTAGAAGGCTCAATATAAAGATGTTAATTCTCTCTAATTGATATAGAGGTTTAATGCAATTACCTCAAAATCCCAACAAAATTTTTTAAAAATATAGACAAGATTATTCTAAAATTCATATGTAAAAGTAAAGGAACTAGAATAGCTAAGACAATTTTGAAAAAGAAAAATAAAATGGGAGAAATCAGTCTATCTGATTTCAAGACAGCTGTAGTCATCAGGGCTGTGTGGTATTAGTAGGCGGACAGAAACACAGTTCAATAGAACAGAGCTAAAAAACCCAGAAATGGACTCACACAAATATGCCCATCTAATCTTTGACAAAGATACAAAAGTAATTCAGTGGCAAAAGATAGCCTTTTTCAACAAATGGCACAGGAGCAATTAGACATCCATATGCAAAAAAATAAAGCTATGCCTCCTATCTTACACAAAAGTTAATTTAAAATGGATCATGGACTAAAATATAAACATAAAAGTAGAAAAACAAACACAGATCTTTGGGATCTACAGCTAGGCAAAGAGTTGTTACATTGACACCAACAGCATAATCCATAAAAGGAAATATTTATGAAGTGGGCTTCATAAAAATTAAAAACGTGCCGGCTGAGTGGCTCAGTTGGTTAAGAGCTCGCTCAAAGTTTTGAGCTCTGAGCAACAGTGGTTTGAGCCACTGAGCTGCCAACAGGTGGCAGGATGGCTCAGCTAAAAAAAAAAAAGTAATAAATAAATAAAAACGTGTGCTCTGCAAAAGATCCTGTGAAGAGGCTATACAGATAAGCTACAAGAGAAAATATACACAAATCACATATCCAACAAAAGACTAGCATCGTGAGTATATAAAGAACTCAAAACTCAACAGTAAAAAATCAAATAATCCAATTAAAGCATGGAAAAAAGACAGAGATTTCATTGAAGAAAATGTGCAGATGGAAAAGAAGCGCCTGATGTAAATTAAAACCACAGTGTTATATCACTACACACCTATCAGAATAGCTAAACTAAAAATAAGGACAAGACCAAATGCTGCCAAGGATGGAGGAAATGATCCTTCATACACTGATAGTGGGGATGTAGAAGGATAGTCACTCTGGTTAAAAGTGTGGAGGTGTCTCAGACTAACCATGTAACTACAGAAGACCAAGCAAATGTGTTCTTGGGCATTCATTTCAGAGAAATGAAGACTTATGTTTATAAGAAACATGTGCATGAATATTTAAAGCAGCTTTTTTCCTAATAGTCAGAAACTGTAAACAACTCAGATATCCTTCAATGGGTGAATGATTAAACAATTGTGGTACACTTATACCATTGAATACTATTGGGTTGTCAGAAAAGTCATGACACATTTTTGCAATGAAAAACATAGAAAAATACATCATGACTTTTCCAACAACCCAATACTTGGCAAGTAAAAAGAAACAAATTATTAATACATACCACAACCTGGAAGAATTTCTAGATAATTATTCTGAGGGGGAAAAAAGCCAATCCCAAAGATTATGTACCATGTGATTTCATACATACAACATTCTTGATGAAAAAATTATAGAACTGGAGAACAGATTAGCAGTTGCCAGGCATTAAGGAAGGGGTAGAGGCAGGAGGAAAGTGCAACATGAAAGATTCTTGTGGTGATAGAAACGTGCATCTTGACTCTATCAACATCAATATCCTGACTGTGATACTGCATTACAGTTTTGCAAGACATCACCATTGGGGGAACTGGGTAAAGGGTATAAGGGATCTCTGTATTATTTCTTACAACTACATATAAATTTACAATTACCTCAAAAAAAGTTTAAAAAATGTTGTAAGAAAATAGAATGATTCATTTGAGAGAGACATAAATGGTAGGAATAATTAGATAAAGAAAGAATCAGAGGCTGAAAAGAGACAGACCCAATGGCAAGCAGGTGTAGATGTTTTTGCCCTGCCCTCCTGGGAGACAGAAAAGAAGAGGGGGAGGGCTTGGGGCAATGCTGCTGTGGCTATGAGGCAAATAGAGGCCATGCTACGATGTTCTGTCCTCTGGCCTGAACCTGTCATATTATGCTATGCATTGCCGAAGGGGATCCACTAGGTGGCCACCCCCCAACCCCAAGCTATGTTCAAAGATTTTTTTCCCAGCAAAATACCCATGTTATTCTGTCTGTGGGCCAAAAAGAATCCAATTTGTAATAAAGTTTTTAAAAAAGTAGCCTGGTTTTCTCCCCAAATACCTGACAATTTCTTACCTGTCCCCAAGCATACAGGTTATTGTGTGTCTGAGATGGGTTCACTTTGGATAAAAGGAATCGAGCCTTAAAAAAAAAAAATACAAAGAATAAAAGTGGCATTGGTATTAGTACACTAGGAAAAAAGATTTTACATTTCTTTTGTTAAATTAGAAAGTCTTTACTGCACAGGAACCCATGTCTTTAACTTAAGCCCAATACTTTCCATTTGCTAGGATTCCAGAAACATGAAATATGTATTTTATTTTGGCAATTCCCTACTTTTACATTAATATATTTTGACCACTCATTTAAAAATAAGTCATATTTGGATGTTTATCTGTATGCAAATTTATGTCACTAAATAAAATATTAACCATGCTGTTTGGATTTATAGCCATAAAAATGTAACATGAAAACAACTGAATGCCAGAGCTAGAATTGAGCTCACTCACTTGACTGCCTCCATGCTCTGTGTTAATGTAACGTGGCATTGGGAAGCGCGCTTGCAGAATTTCTTCAGCGTCATCCAGTGGTGCCTGCAGAAGGTGCTTGAAGTTTTCATACTCAGGCATGTCCTGGTACCCAGCTTTACGCCACTGGGCTATAGTCTACACCAAAACAAAAAAACCAAAACTATTGTGGAAACACTGAAACAACATCCTTTTTTGACAACTCTGACTTTCTAAGACTAATCTCTGCCACACGCCCAGAATTTGTTTCCAGTGAAGAAGTCTTATGTCAAGAACAAGTTTCAGAGGGTAACATAGTGGAGCTGACTAGAAGTATGAGTAAGCAAAGAGGTGCACCCAGGACACCCCCAACTACCCAGTTCTCCCAGAAGTGTCAGAGTCATCAGTCATACCTCTTCTTTTCTAACTGTAAATACCAACTAAATAAAACACCATGGGCTCCCTTCCTTTCCACTTTCACTGCCATCACTTGGTCTAGTCCCTCATTTCCTTACACCCGGCAGGGAAAGGGATTTGTGGGCTGACTCCATAGAATCCATTCCCCCTTCTCTTTCCTATCAGCACACGCTGCATAGCCTCTTCCAGTGCACAGCAGAGTCACAGACACCTGGTGGGATTGACTCCATCTCTATCCCCTGCTCCTCTGGGCTCTGAGTAGGGATATTCTTAGTGGGGGAGTATTTTATAGTATATAAAAACTATAAGAATCAAAGTATGTGACTTAGTAATGAGAAGACAGCAGACTGTCTCCCCAACTAGGCTAAACACTTTATACCTCATTCCTTCTTTTATTCCCATCAGCAACTGGTCTAGGAAATATCTTGAACACACAAGAAATAAAAAATACTTGTTGACTGATTAATATATCTTTATAAATAAGCTGAAGTGTTTTCTTTCACATGTAGACTTAATGTGATACCAGAAAGAGAATTCTCTTTAGATGTTTTTTACTGCAGCCTGTTCTCCCTTCTCAGTTTCCAATACCATTTCCTAGATCTTAATTTTTTGTGACTGGTGGCATAGAGGAAATGACCATAAGCTCACTTGGGTCTAAGAGTTCTTAAGAACATCAACAGCCAGTGGACTTAAGGCTTTTAAAGTGAGAATGATGTCATAGTCTTTGTTATTAGAACCAATCACAGAAAGTGCTCAATAAACGTGTAAATGAATAGGGCTGTGGTCAGAGATGAGCTGAAGGCAAATAACGCTATGTTGTGATTGTTGTTCCTAAAAGGAACCAGTGGGAACAGCAGCTGGTCACCAATGGCTCTTGCTCTAGGACCATTACTGATGGCATATTGTCTGTGGGCAAGTGGCTAGCTGAAAAAAGTTTAAAGTTCTAAAATGCCTATTAGTATTAGAAAACGAATTCTTTCTATGAAGAGAATTCTGAAACACAATTTATATCTTTTCAGGACATTGAAAATAACTCCTAAAGTATAGACACTAGAAAGTCAAGTCAGTCACCAAAGCAATTTACTACAGGAATATAAAATAGAAGAAAAATATATCACTAAATATAATAATCAATTAAAGGATTTGCTTCAGAGGAGCCATTCCCTTTTTTAGGGCATAAACCTCTTTAAGAAATGGACTCTACCCTGAAAGCCATCCACAGCCACAGACCCAGCACAAGGCTCACTGTGCCACATCATTTTAAAAACAAACTGTAGTAGTCCCAAACACATACATGAGTGTTTACTAGTAACTCTAACATAACTCTGAATGGGTAGTAGTGTGTATAAAAAGTTTACTGAGGAAAAGTAACTGATCTTGCCTGACAACTCAGAAAGCAATAAATTATAGTGATTTAAAAGGACCACTCAAGATTTACTTAAAGCAAATATTCTTAAAATTACTAATATACAAATACCCCAGGGATCTGAAGAGAAATTTTATTCACTAGAATAAAAGACACTGTACTCATTATAATAAACTGTGGGTTTTCTAAGCCCAGATTCTAGTTTCAAACGCATAAAAATCTAAATTAAGAAGTGAAAACAATGTAAGAAAAGAAATTAATAATATCATCTTACCTCACCAAGATAAATCACAATTTGGAAGAAAGTATCCATCAGCAAAATTCTGTCAGCTAGAATGCTGCTGCTGTCCAATAGTACTGGCTGAAGAAAAAAGGAGAGGGTGTTGGTCTTCCCTCTTTTCCCCACATGGCCAGAACAGCTACAAGCTCTTTACAAATGGTGCCAGGCATGGTGGCTCTTCCCCCTTTCATGTCACATTCCCACTTTATGCCTCCTGACTCAACAGTTCTAAGTTTCAACTTTGTAGAACTAAGGGGACCCAAATAATCACTCATCTTTTGGGAAGGAAGATTAATGACATCTTTTGATCTAGGAATCAAAAGTTACTACAAATATTCTCAGTTTCATGCTAGAAATGTATTTTATCTATTAGAGAGACACATTCTCTCAAATCTATTGCTGTAGATGACAGATAACAGGTATGCATATAAGAAAAAGTACATCTTTTAATACAAGTTTTGAAAGTTTACTACAAAATGTATTTTTATGATTTGTATTTCCATAATAAAAGTAACTTATACTCAGTACAAAAAAATTGAACCCAAGTACAACAAATATTGATAGTTTGGCTTATTTCCATATAGTTTTTAATTCTTGTAGGTTATTTAGAAAACATAATTTAGAAAAGTTTCTATTTTGATTTTTTTATGTAACATTTTTTTAACAAAGTATTATTTTAAACTCCAAATTTCATTTCTACAATTAATTTGTGACAAGAGCTTCATTGTCTTTTTTTTTTTTTTAAGATTTTATTGGGAAATTGGGGGAGGGGAACAGCGCTGCGGAATTGGGGGAAGGGGAACAGACAAGTTGCTGTCGTTTTGTTCTTCAGTCTAGTTGTGGAGGACGTCGCTTCACTGGTCCATGGTGGTATTATCATTGCGCTCTTCCCAGGTGAGGCAGATCGGTCGCCGGCCTCTGGACGGCCGCTCACGGTGGCTCTTGGAAGCTCACACTGGCTGCCGGCCACTCATGGTAGCTTATGGCAGTCCACTGCAGCTTCACTGCAGCCTACACTGTTGCCAGCGACTCCCGGCAGCCCACCTCCAGGTCAAGCTGTTGTTCACCATTTTAGCTGTAGAGGGCAGTGTCAATGGCCCCCATGTGGGATCCGAACCGGGGCCCTGCTGCTCAGAGCTGGCGTCCCAAGCCAGCTCTAACCAACGCTCCACTCGGAAGGCCCTTCATGTAACATTTTTACATAAGGATTTATCTATTTTAGTATGTTACATGAACTTTGTGAATATTTACTAGATTACTTATTTTGCTACTATTGAGCATTTGGATTGTTTTCTAATTTTCTATTTTAATAGTTCATTTACTATTTCTTTGGACAAAGTTTTTTCTGTATATGAGTATTTTCTTCAGATACAATAAAAGATATGAAATTACTGGGTCAAAGTAATTACTATACAGACTCCAAGTTTTCTTTTTTTACAGTTTTGCTAGAAAAAAACAATATACAGAGGGTGCCAAAAAAATCTATACGCATTTTAAGGAAAACTGTATTATTATAAAACTGTAATACTCAATATACACCAATAATAAAAGATGAATACAAGTCACGTTTGACTACTGCAATTACAAGAGGTGCTCAAAGTGGTTACCATCAGCATCCAGACACTTCTGATTACGGCGAACTACTGCCTGAGCAACATTAACCAAACTGTCTACTTGTATACATTTTTTTGGCATCCTTGATATATTAGATGATTCCAATTCTGAGAAAAGCAGTCATTAAAGCCTTACCTCTGGTGGTCCATGGAACGAATAGGAGTAGAGAATAGGCTGGATCATGATGAGGGACTGGGTTAGATCCTGTCGGGCAAAATGGTGTCTGTAATATGATGACTCATCAGGACTATTGTTAAATACTTGAAGAAATGGAGATCTTCTAAGATGGAACATGAACTGCATTAACAAAGAAAAAAAGACAAAAACATATAGCTGTAACCTTCTTAGATACCCAGAAAATAGACTTGCCTTAGATCTCTGAAACAGGAGACCCCAGACTTTAAGAAAATGGCCTCTGAGTTCATTAACTAGAAAGTAAATGGTGCAACATTTATGGATATCTCAAATAGAAGAGTTCTTTAAAAACAAATTAAAAAAAGAAAGTAAATGGTGGTACCAGGGGCTGGAATAAGTGGGAAACAAAAAGTTGCTGTTAAATGGGTATAACATTTTAGTTTAGCAAGATGAAAAAGTTCTAAAGATGTGTTGTATAGCAATGTGAATATACCTAACACTACTGAAAAGTACATTTAAACTTGGTTAAGATGGTAAAATTTATATTTTTTACCACGATTAGAAAATTTAAAAAATTATTTTAACAGTTGGGGGAGGGGAGAGCCTCTGGGTAGGTCACAGCTTCCACATGAAATGGGAAAGGCAAAGAAGAGTTTATTTCTGAAGTCATGGGTCCAGGTTTCAGAGACAGCATGTCTGCTCTCAAAGTGATCATAGTCCAGTGAGGGAAGGGACACTTGGGGCAGCGTGTTAGGAGCCTGGTACAGGCAAGTACTGCTACAGTGGGGTGGGGGTACAAGACTTCCCAAAGCCACTGGAGTCTGTATGATGTTCACAAGGAGGCCAGAAGGCCGGAGGAGAGGGGACTCCAGGCATAGTAACAGCAGATGAGAAGTTAAGATAGCTCATACACAGGCTAGTCTGCTGGAGTGAGGGGTGTAAAGGAGAGAGGGACAAGATGCTGCTGCTGGAAAGATATGTTCTTTACCCTGAGGATTAGGTGGAGGGGACTTTCAGCCTACTCCAAAGAGGTGCCAAAACATGGAAATGAGCTGCCTTGAGAAGTATAAAGCTTCCCGAGGTTCCACATATTGAAGCATAGATTCCTAAATAATAATCATGGCTGATATTTAATGTATCCTATGTGCAAGGCATAAAGCACTTGACAAGAATAATTTAATCCTTACAAAAGGCCCACGAGGTAGGTTCTCTTACCATCCCTAGTTTACACATCAGGCAACTGAGGAGTAGGCAATTTGCCCAAGGCCACCTGCTACTGAGTGGCAGAGCCAGACTCTAATCTAGGCTGTGGCTCTTTTCTTTTTTTTAAGATTTTTATTGGGGAATTGGGGTAAGGGGCACAGGTGAACAGGCAAGTTGCTGTCCTTTTGTTCTTCAGTCTAGTTGTGGAGGAC
>NW_017731545.1:116995-140216 GCF_001890085.2 Hipposideros armiger | reverse complement strand
GTGCTGCAGCCTACACCATCGCTGGCGACTCACGGCAGCCCAGCTCCAGGATGAGCTATTGTTCAGCATCTTAGCTGTAGAGGGCAGTGTCACTGGCCCTCATATGTGGCATCCGAACCGGGCCCTCTGGTGTCCCAAGCCAGCTCTGAACCATCGCACCACTCGGCCGGCCCCAGGCTGAGGCTCTTGACCTCTATCTTCGATGCCTCGACAAAAAGAATCTTAGAAACCATCTCCTTCAGTGGTTTTCAAACTGTACTATTGAGTCCCAAAGAAATCTCAGGGCTGCGGGGTGGGGGTGGTGCTTGAGCACCACCACGGCAGCACCCAAGTCTGTCTGCTTTACATGCTGGCTTTCAGAGAGTCCTAAGAAAGGATTCCATAGCTGATAAAGATGGTGAACCACTTCTCCAGAGCACCTCCTTCCTACTAAAAGGGAAACCAACATCCACAGGGGTCTAGGACCTCACCCAAGATCAGCAGCAGTGGAGTCAGTGCTAGAAGCTGGCCCTGGCTCTGACTCATTCCACAATGCTGCACAGCCTACACTGCCCGGTCACAGGCCCAAGGAGGGGAGCACATCAGGGACCACAGAGTCCTCCCTACCCTGGGCTAGGGGTCAAGTGAGGTGACCTCTGAGGCCCCTTTGTAACCCTAAGAGTCCAAGCTATACAAGCTCATGACTGAAACCGGTGTCCACTTTCTAAAGCAAGTATTTGAAAGGATAATACTTATTTGGATACCTAACTCCTTGCCAAGTTACATAAAAATGAAAGTTTGCTTCTATTTATTCCTCATAAAGTTGCCCCTGAGGGAAGAGGAAATAAAGTTGAGTTTGCTTCTAGTTCTGGTAAAGCTGACCCTGTGAAGGGCCCAACCTGAAAGCCCTGGGCCCCAGCAGTGGAGCTGGCTCACATATACTTAGCACTAGACATTTGATTGGCCTCAGCACATATAATCCTCACAGCCACCCACTGAGTTAAGCTCAAGTCTCCTCATTTACAGGTAAAGATGGAGGTTCAGAAAAGGTAAACACCCAGATCCCTGGCAGCAGCTTCGTGCTCGCTCCACTTACCCTCCTTTTCCTTGTTCAATGGCTCCCCAATGCATCGTTTCTGCATAAAGCAGTTATTTACAGGAGCTGCTTATTACTGTTGATTCCTAGTTACAGTGCAGCATAATAACCATGGACATATCATTAAGTATCTGTCATATTAACGTGGTCTCTTTTATTATATTCATCTTCATGTGTGCTTCATTTTTTGTTTGTTTGTTTGCTGCTGAGATAGCTTATTGTCCATCCAGAACTTCTACAAATTAAGAGATTTTGTTGTGGTCTTATAGCAACGATCCTGTTTTGCCTTTTCATTAAAAGTTTATACACGTATTTTTCTCCTCTCTGCATGTCATCTTTGTCTTCTGTAGGGCTCAGGGATTGTCTTGCAGAGACACAGTATTTGTCTTGAAGCGAACAACCTTCATCACCTATAGCCTGAGTCTCTAAACATACCAACTCTTCACTTTGCCCCAAGAGCAGCGAGTTTTATTTCTATCACAATTTATTCTTCTATAGTTATTTTAGAAACATGTATTTCTTACCTGAGGATATAGAGAGAAGGAATCTGATAACCTAAAAGAAGTGGGGTCTTCTTTGTTATACTGTCCAAACTTCTGACACTGTTGAAAGAAAATAGCAAAAAGGGGAAGAAAAAAACAAACCCTAAATTAGTGTCATCTGGAAAAATCCATGGATTAGGAGAGCTACGTTTTAATCTCAACTCTGCCACTGACTGACTGAATCCCAGACCTGTACTTCTCAGGCACAGACAGGCAGACATATCTGGATTGTTGTTAAAATGCAGATTCTGATTCGGCCGACCTTGGGAGGGCCTGGAAACCCTGCATGTCTAACCAGCTTCCAGGCCATGCTGGTCAAGGACCACCACTCTGACTAGTGAGGAGCTAGATGAGTTCTCAGATGCCTTTTCCATAAGAAAACCCTCTAAGACCATAAAATACTACCAATTATATACAAATCTTGACATTCTATCACTCTACAACTCAATTTTCTTCCTTTCAAATGCCAATTTCTGAAAAATTATTTCTCTTCCTGTCTTTATTTCTTCATTTCACACACTTTCTTTGGCCACTAGAGAATCAGATTACCCACCATGTAAGCAAAGCTTATCTCTGACAATCACTTTCTTCCTACTAAATCTGATGTCCTTGCCTAGTTCTCAACTTCCTGAACTCACTAACACCACGAGCCAAGTGACTACCCAAACTTCTCAGAAACTCTGTCCTTCAGCAGTTAAAATAGTACTTTGCTATTTTCCATTATCTCCCCAGCCAATCCTTCTCTGCTTTCTTCAACAGTACCTCATCTTCCTACTCCTCTTAACTATGGACTCCTTAGAGGTTAGTTCTTGGCCCCCTGCTCCTATGCTCACTGCTTCAGCTACAAATGAACACTAGAGCCAGACCAACGTCATTCAAATTCTTCCACTATGTCCAGTGCTGACCTCCACCTAACTACAGGATAGCTTTCCTTGGACATACTTTTGTAAGTTCATGCTCAGCCTATCAAAAATAAACTATTACACTAAAAAAAAAAAGATTCATCTTCCTTCACCTTAAAGCTACTCTGCTTTTCTATTTTCTATCTCACCGTCATTATCGCTGTTACCCACATTTGGAACTTTAGTCAATTTCAACTTACTGGTTTTTGATTTCACATATAGTTTCACCAAGTTTTATCAGTTCTTCCTTTAGCATTCATCCCGATTCCAAACGCCTCTTCCCCACTAATTATACTGCCGCCACCCTGGTCTCAGCTCTCTTGAGCTAGAAAGCCCCTTCACCGGTCTCCCTGACGGTAGCCTTCTCACTCTACAATTTACCTTATGTGGCAATGGTAAATGTAAACACGAGCATCACACTGCTGTCACAACCCTACTTAGGAATCACACGTAAGTCCTCTCTCTCTAACGTTAAGGCAGTGACTTAACTTTAAGACATTCCATAATCAAGTTGCACTTTCACTGCCTCTTTCCCCACTGCACAACTTGGCCTCTGTGACGGTGGTCTCGCCAATGACCCTCGCATATGCTGAAGTGCACAGCTACCTCCTCTGGACTCGGGCCCTCCACTTGGCAAGCCTTGCCTTCCCTGCTCCCACTATCCTACTCTTTTTTTTAGAAGACTTAATTCAAGGCTCATTTTCCACATGAAGCCTTTGCCAACATTTGGACCCTCTGCTCAATTTTTAAATTGTGTTTGAAATGTTCTGTAAAAGTGGTTCCATGAAATAGTAAGGGCAAACATACGCATAGGGCTAAAGAAAGTTAAACAGCTTTCTTTACTGGGCTTTCAGTGCCTCTGATCACAAATAGCTGCTGTGAATTTCCCAGAAGGTAAAATTATGAGGTATGGCAGTTATTGATTTATTGCCTCATGGCTCCAAATTTACCCTTTTGGCCTACTGTGATCTGGGCTCTTTAAAATGTTTTTCCTTTGCTGTCTGGCATGATGTTAAGCTCTGTCAGTAGAGGGTGCTGGAAGCAAGTGTTTGCTTCTGGGTTCCAGTGTGCTCCACTCAGCTGCTGCCCTGTGGCTTCCCCGCCCCCATGTGCTCCTGGTGAGACACTTTCCTGTGCACAGTCTTCCTTGGCACCCAGCCAAGATGGTGAATTTTCATCCAGTTCTGGAGGGTGAGTTTCTAATAAGTTCTTTGGCACACCATAGCAACTTCTCTGCCATGAGACTCAATGAGCCATGCTGTTCCCTTCCACCTAGGTCTAGACCCGCCCTGGGGGCAAGGGCAGTTCTGCCTTGGGTGCTCTAACTCTAAATTGACTGCTAGAAGCAGTGAGCAGCTGCCTCTTATCTGCTATTCCTATATTCTTTAGAGTTCCCTTTATTTCTTACTAGCCAATCCCTCATTATCCTAATCCCCTGTTGTGATAATTCTTTACATAAAATTCCATTTAAATTACTGTGTGGTTTCTCTCTTCTGATTAGACCCAGAATGACACATTAAGCATCTCCCTTACACTCACTGGGCCATGGACCCCTACTTGCAAAAAACAAAAAAATCTCTAAAATGTGGGGGAGAAATGCAGGCCAGTGTGACTCATCTAAGTCAATAATTCACATACATAGATTTGCGTCATTCTCTAATAAATGTCCTATGCGCGTTATTTCTTCCCAACTGTAATGTATGCTCTTGAGGAAAAATGCCTGTTTAATACTTGTTTCTTATCACTCTCAGAATGTCCAGTGTTTGGCATAAGGTAAGCATCTGATAAATTCTTGTTGACTGACTGTATAAAATAATAGGTTTAAGTGAGTTTTCTTTGCTCAAAAGTAGAGCAGAGACCAAAATGGAACCCAGTACAGTGTTCCCAACTTACCAGTCGGATCAGTTGTCGGTCCAGCCACCGCAGAACATCAGGCCCCTCTTCCGACTCAGCTCGGAACACTCCTAGCCGTGCCATCAAGACTGCTGCGGCCTCCTGGTCAAATGCTGCTTCTATGTGCTTGAGCTGACTCTGTGCATCTGCCCAACTGACAATTCCAGAGTTAGTACCATACTTACATTCAGGAGACCAGAAAGTCAGCTCTCCATTAAGATAAAGAAACATAAGTCTTGTTCCTTCATCTGAAACACAGATTCGAACTGCACTGTCAGTAAGGAATCACAGGAGTTATATATACATTTTCATTTTCCCTTATGATCTCTGAAGGCCATAAGCACAAAAGCAAAATTATACAGAATTTCCCAATATTCCACAACACATCATAAAAGTAGATACCCACAAGTTATGCCTCCAGCCAGTGTTCCTTTCTCTAGGTCAATCTTACAAAAATCTTCATGTTTACAAATTCACAAAATAACTTCCCCAACATCATGGTAGAAGAATTAGCACGTATACAAAAGTTTTCCACATGAATAAAGACACTGAACAAAGCTCAACGACAACATATAGACCAGGAATGGATATGAGCAACAAACAATAATCATATCCAAAATATATAAGAGATCCTCCAAATCAATGAAAAAGAAACAAGTTTCACAATGGGCAAAGGTTATCACAGAAGAAATACATATGGCCAATAAGCATGGAAAATGCTCAACCTATGAGAAATGGGAAAATACATATAAAAGTGACATATTGCTCCACATTTACATGTTAAAGACTTGATACTATCCATTATTAGTGAGGAGACAGGGCACTCTCCTTGCACTACTGGGGAGAATACAAATTAGCTTCTTAGAAGAGTAGTTTTGCATTATCCAAAATTACACTTCTGTGAAGTGACTGGAAAGAAATATTCATGTACACCAAGACCTAAATATATGAATGCAGCACTATTGGGAGGAAAATAGGACTTGAAATGACCTTTAATAGAGTGGTACATCCCATTCAAACCATTTAACACTATTCAGTCATTAAAATGAATGAGATAGAAGTTTATTACATACTGACATAGAAAATGTCATAACACACATTACTGATGAAAACTTATAACTGCACAGAAATGGGATTATGAAGTTGATTTAAATGTCAGTGCTGTAACAGCATTTTACCGCAGGGGAGGGTGGTCCAAGAGTCCTATTCTTTATATGCTTATGTGCTGCTTGAATCATTTATAAGGAGGATGTATTTATGGGTTACTTATCTATAAATAAAATAATGAAAGATAATTTTGAATGAACTTATTCCTACTGAAGGATGATTCCTCTAGGCAAGTGCCCATAGGCTTAACTGGGTTAAGTCAACAATGCCTCTTCCTCCTCTGATCAAATGAGCCAATGAGGATAGGCGAGAACCATTCCATGGAATTACAAAGATAAATTACCAGATGTTAAATTATCTCTTCAAAGGGAAAAACACTGGTCAGTGGCTCAACAGAAAGGAAACCAGTTTTGCTTACTTTCGGGCAATGGTGGTCACACGGATGCGTCTCTGGGTGCTGGAGTGTTGATAGTGCGTGACAAACTGGATGGCACCTCTGCCTCCTTGGGGGATCGGGGCATTGTGCTGGAGGGCAAGAGACCATAGACCCCATTACTGTTACAGGCATGACTCAAGCACAGTCATGCCCACTGTGCTCCTCCTAAAACAACTGGCATGGCAGTGACAGGGAGGTTCTTTTGAATTTTGAATGGTACACTTAAAATCTGGGCATTTCACTGTATATAACTTTTACCTCAAAAAAAAAAAGAACCACATTCAAATAAATACTGAACTCAATTAATGATATGCCATGCTAAAGGGTTTGGGGATGAAACACACCAATAACTGCAATTTGCTTTGAAGGGTATCAAAAATAAGATGGATTGGGCCAGCCTAGTGGCGCATTGGTTAAGAGCTGGCTTGGGACGCCAGCTCTGTGCGGCAGGACCCTGGTTTGGATCCCACATGAGGGCCAATGACACTGCCCTCTATAGCTAAGATGGTGAACAACAGCTCAACCTGGAGCTGGGCTGCCGTGAGTCGCCAGCGACGGCACAGGCTGCAGCCCCTCCTGCAGTGGGCTGCTATAAGCTACTATGTGTGGCCGGCAGCTGGTGTGAGCTGCCAAGAGCCGTCGTGAGCGGCCGTCCAGAGGCCAGCGACTGATCTGCCTTACCCGGGAAGAGCGCAATGATAATACCAACATGGGTCAGTGAAGCGACATCCTCCACAACTAGACTGAAGAACAAAAGGACAGCAACTTGTCTGTTCCCCTCCCCCAATTTCCCAATTTAAAAAAAAAAAAAAAAGATGGATAAATATATGATAAAGCAAATACAGTAAAATGTTAATTACAGATTGATTCCAAGTGGTGGGCATACGGGTGTTTACTGTATATGTCTTTTAATTTTTCTGTATTTTTTAATTTTTAAAAATAAAATATCGCAAAAAGATGTACTCAAAAATTCACCAACATTACAGTGGCTGGTAAATGCCATTACTCTTCTAAACAATAAAGTGAGAAAAGAAATTCGCTGTCCTACTCAGACAAAACCCTGGAATTAAAGAGACCATGCCAGACTGGTATCAGGTCAAACACAAGCCCAAAGCAGCATCAGTATGCAGAGACAGAAACCAGAGGCCACCAGTCTGTAATAAATCAGAAAGCACAACACTGAGACATGAATATTTGTGAAGAAATTCAACTTACCTGATTGACTACTTCAAAATAGATGCCAACTGTAGATGTGGGATCCAGGCCACAGATTTTCCACTGACTCGTGCCACCGACACCAAGCTCCTAGGGGTGAGAAGAGGAATTAAAAAACAAACAAAAAAGCTACTCCTATGGTTAACTGCTGATGAAAAGTACTAAGAGAAGGGTAAGCCCCTTAGAATATCTCATTCCAAGTGAAAATTTAAATTTAACTAAGTACAAATATGGACAAGAATAAGGTTTAACATTACATTTACAGTACTTTAAAATTAATTGTTTTATACTGGCACTCTGATCTCTCTTTCTCTCTACACACACACACACACACACACACACACACAGAGCACATAACACTGAAGTCAACTGAAAGAACCAAGTCAGCACTGAGGAAGAAGTAAATAGTAGCGTTGAGGAAGAAGTAAACAGTAGAAAAGAAAAAGAATTATCTGCTTAACTTGAAACTACATATAAATTCTTGGTAAGAGAATCGAGATTTTTATGGTATGAAGCTGCTTTTTACTGACTAGTTGAATGGCTTCCAGTGATAAATATGAGGTTCACAAAAATGTTTTAAGTATGCCATCTAGAAGAAAAGGCAGCAGGTGTCAAAAATACCTAGAATCACCAACCCCAAGATCATTGGACTCTGAAACATACATTCTATCATTCTAGAGATAGCAAGTTACACGTTTTAACACATCTCATCAAAATGAGGAATACCAGGGCTGGCCGAGGGGCGTGTTGGTTAAGAGCTGGCTTGGGATGCCAGCTCTGAGCAGCAGGGCCCCAGTTCGGATTCCACATGAGGGCCAGTGACACTGCCCTCTGCAACTAAGATGGTGAACAACAGCTCGACTTGTAGCTGGGCTGCCATGAGTCGCTGGCGAGGGCACAGGCTGCAGCCTCTGCTGCAGTGGGCTACCATAAGCTACTGTGAGTGGCCGGCAGCCAGCGTGGGTGGCTGGCAGCCGACATGAGCTGCCAAGAGCCACCGTAAGCGGCCGTCCAGAGACCGGCGACTGACTGCCTCATTTGGGAAGAGCGCAATGATAATACCAACATGGGCCAGTGAAGCAATGTCCTCCACAACTAGACTGAAGAACAAAAGGACAGCAACTTATCTGTCCCCCTTCCCCGATTTCCCAATGCTGGTCCCCTCCCCCAATTCCCCAATAAAATCTTTAGGAAAAAAAAAAATGAGGAATGCCATGCTAAAAAGTAATGGGGATTAAGCACTAAGGGAGTCATAATGTTTCTTCTACATTACTCTGAATCTACCCCAAACTGTACGCTATCAGGTGAGTACAGCTAATGCCAGTCTGGTCTATGAAGCCATGCTTGGAGCCTATGTAACTGGCCACAGAAAAAGCAAGCTCAAAGAGGTGATGGTCACAGAGGGAAGGGAAGATTCTTAAGGGAAATTACATAGCAGCTCTAAGGTGGGGAGTGGGAAGGACATATTCTGTTTCATCAGTATTTCCTAAGCAAGATCATGAGATGGATGGATTCATAAATATTCACCTTCCCTTTTGGTGGCCTTTTCTAAAAGAAGCAGGTAACATCTGGAAGAAGAGCTAAACCCAGGAAAAATGGCAAAGAAGTAAAAAGAAACTTGCATGCCTCCCTTTCTTGCCTTGCTAACCCTTTCTCCCGAATCTCTATCCATACCTACCAACTCCATTTTTACTATATAAAGCTTTTTTTTAAAGTTTCAAATGGGGGGATCAAGAGGTTCAGAGTATGCTACCACAAAATATGCCACTCTTATATAAGGATTCTTTTGAGCTGAATGCAATTAAAAAAAAAGCAGACACAAGAAAAATTCTCTGCCCTCCCCTCTCTACCAGGAAGGGCAGAATGATTATTAGTCACCAAAGACAACATTAGATGCTTGTCAGCCCAGAAATGGCACCAAAGGAATCTACAGAACAAACTTTGCTGAAAGAACATCATCTTCCATTAGTTTGTCCATATTATCTACTTTTCCACAAGTTGGTTCCCTAGAAGCTCAAAGTCCCTTTCCTCTATCTTGTCACTTTTCTACAAATTTATTGTTCTTTTGTTAAGATGCTATATAATCCCAAGTTCTAACCAGTCCGTGAAGTTACTCATCACTGAGTATGTATGTGTGATGTGTGTATGTGTGGTACACACATTAATAGACTTATTTGTTTTATTCTTATTAATCTGTCTTTTGTCAGTCTACTGTATTCTGCCATGTATAATGCGCACATTTTTGCCCAAATTTGTGAGGAAAACATAAGGATGTGCATTATACATGTCTAGTACTAATTCCTTATCTATATAAATGTTTTTAATTCTTTTATTTATGCTTACGAGTTAAAAGTGTAACTCTAGAAATCAATGATGAGATCCATATGCAAAATAATACCCTGGAATATGATAATTGGTTTTGCTGAACTTACAACAAACTTGCAACGATGAAGAGTTCTTGGCCTTCTATGATGTGTAAATATCATAAATTTGTTAGCAGTACATAAAATTTCTTGTACCTTCTATCTGTTCTTGTGTTTTGTAATTATTTGTTACATAAAGTTTCTTGTTCCATAATGTTAAAAAGTACATGCTAAAATTCCTTTATAATACAAGAACAAGTACCTAAATGTAAACAAATAAAATTTGAATTAAAAAATTAAAGCGAAATATTTTTTTCCCTGAAAGTTTGGGCCGAAAACATGGATGCACATTATACACTGCAAAATACGGTAATTTGCAGAGCCCTGAAGCTAAGATGGTTAGAAGAAAAAAGTCTTTTTCATCCCATACAGCTAAGGCCCAGCGTGACACAAACCCTCCACAGCTCTAAAACTACACTCACTAATATACAAATTCCTTACATAAGCATTTACCCTACCTTTATCAGAGGAACCATAAAGATAGAATTAGGAAATCACCATTTTATAATCTCCAATGAAATACATTGATTCAGTAAGGATAATCAATGGACGCTAAAACCATTAGGTGGAAGGCTGTTGACAAACAAGATATTCACACTGTGCTATAATCTCATTCAACCAATTTCTTGCTAATGATGGCAAAGGGGAAATGTGCCCTAATAACGGAAAGATACCAGGCAGTCATCATCTTCACCATACAACCTAACTCAGCTCCATTAACATAGGATGACAACCGAGCCAAAGTACCTCCTGATGAAACGCAGCACGAAGTACACAGATTATTCAGGAAGTACCATATGCTGGACAATACGACTTAGCCTGAATCTAAGCACACTTTCAAACCTAACTTTGACTTTACTGGAAATACATGGAGGATAGAAACATGTTAAACAGCACTGCAAGGAAACAATCAGACACATCGAAAATGTGGGATACTCTATTATAGAAAACACCTGGCACTGTCTCTTCAACAAATCAGTGTCATTAAATGAAACAAAACAAAAAAACAACAGGAAGGCTATTCCAGATTTAAAAAGACTAAAGATAATACCAAATGCAATGCCAGTTAGAGGGGGAAAAAACAGCTACATAGGGAATTTGGGATGAAATTAGGGAAAATGGGGATTAGATATTAAATGATAATAGGAAATTGTTTTCTTAGGTTTGATAACAATGTAGTAGAGAACATCCTTATTTTTAAATACATACTGAAGTAATGAAATATTGTCATGACGTCTGCAACTTGTTTTCAAAGGTTCCACAAAAACAGATCATAAAGCAAACATGCCAAGTAGATGATAATTAAATAGATAAAGCAAATACGGCAAAAAATGATGACACAGCAATTATGACAAAATGTGAATTACTGACTTTAAATGGTGGGTATACAGGAATTCATTATATTCTTTCTAAATTTCTCTGCATGTTTGAAAATTGTATTTTCCTCTGTTTTGCATCTTCTATCTCCCATCCAAAAATTTCATGGCTAGTGCCTACTGGGTCCTAGAACAGCTAATCAGTTTGTATTAATTCATAAAATTATCCTCTTAAACTACTTCATGAAGTCTTCATTAGGCAGATTTCAAGGCTATGGAAAATGTTTTGAATACGGCAGCCTTCCAAAGCCCTACCAGGAAATAGCGGTACAAGTCCCTTAGGACACTGGGGTAATGAGTGACTCATCAGATGGGCTTTGGGGCATCAACCTGCCTCACCCAGGGACTACAGGAATGTCCTCTCAAAAAGTCTCGCCTCTGTCAACTTCAACAAAAGTTTTATCTAAGGGGTCACAAAGTAAATGTTCATTACTGATGAAGACAAAGATAAAATCTACTGTGGATTTCCACTGTGCCAGGAACTGTTCCAAGTGCTTTACTTGAACTAACTCATTTAATCCTTCTAACAGTATAAAGTACAATACTATTATTATCTCCATTCCCAGACAGACATGGACTCCCAGACTGATTAGGTGCCTTATCCAAGCCACACTTATCCATGGTAAACCTGTGCACTGAATTCACATCTGGCTCTACAGTCCACCCTCTTGTTGAAGAGGACAATGAGGGAAAGACATGGCTATAACCCCAGCCCAGAACCACCCTGGACAGGCCTCACTGAACCAGTGGTTTATCTCTTGGCAGTAGGAGTATAATCAGAGGAAGCAGACCATCACCAAAGCCACCTCATCCTCTAGTAGTAGCTTTGTTCACATATACTCAAAATTTGCTACTCAAGGAACACAAATGTCTATACAAGTGTCGTCCACTGCCCAACCAACTCAAAATGATCTATGAGAAGTGAGACAAAGGTATCATCTCTAAGTGTAACTAGTAGACAGCTTTATGTCTGAAGGATTTTGTTGAATGTTTACCTTGACCTCAATAGAATGCCTGTGGCTCACTGGCACAGTAACTCAAGCATGGGTAGTGGGGTCAGGGGGACCTGGATTCTAGCTTCTCCATGCCAGCTCTAACCCTGAGCAAGACACTTAAATCTCTCTGAGCCTCAGTTTCCTCTTTTCTGACCCTTTAGACAGAGGGATGGATGGAAATGACACAACCTCTCAGACATTTCGCAACAAGTAACACAATGCAAAGTCCTCACACTCCGACATTTCCAATGAGCTAATCTCAGGGTACAGGAAGTGAAGGTGAAGGAGGGAGTTTTCCTTACACTTTCTGACACACATGGTCCTTTCACATTCAGAGATACACAAGGACCAATGGCTCCTGCAATCTTCAGTTCCCGAGAGGTCTAAAATAGAAGAGAATAAAGTTACAAATCATTGAGAATCACTCTGCTCTCATGAAGGTCACCACTAAAACTTAGAGGAAAAATACGGCAGCATTATTATTCCATCAGGAGAAAAACCCACATGGATTATGGTATACAAATGCTCTTACAAAGCTTTTTCAAGGCCACTGTGATCTGATTAAAACTTTAGTAAAGTCCTACTGTAGACACTGTATTATCTTTGTTCCAAAAACGATGCAGCATTTTCAACTTTCTCAACTTAGAAATTATTGTACACACAGAAGGCACAGTTGTTACTCTAACAAATACTACATTCTTTTCCAATTTCATGTAGTCATAATTACAATTTCTAATCAGTGAATATACTGTCTTGTGTTGCTTTAAAAATAGTTAATTCATGAACTCCAACATAATAACATGGCCAATAACCATATTTAAGACTTTTAAATTTGGAAGTCATCTCAGCAAAGTCCATTCTTCTTCATCTTAAAAAAAAGACAAACTCAAACATCTGAGAATGTTGTTTGAAGTTTAACCTAGATGATTTAATGATCATCTCCAATTCTCAAAGTAATAACTCCAATCCTATGTTCTAACAGACCCTTGTAATGTTTTCTCAATGACTTAGAATCAAGTATGTAGGGCTATCAGGCTTCATACAGAAAAACAAAACCCAAAACTCACAATCTGCACTATTTTAGAGCACCTCGGCTCCTTTCAGGTAGGCACTAAACATAAACTAAGGTTCTGTACATGCAGCAGCCCATTACTGACAGCTGGGTGGACACTCCACACTGCGTGGCTGCCTGTGCTCAGCCCACCATCCCTTCTAAGGCCTGTTGTCCTAAAGCAGGACACAGAAGAGCCTGCAGAGGAGCCAGACAACAATTTGTTTATTGGGTTGTTGGAAAAGTCATGACGTATTTTGTCTATGTTTTTCAAAAGTCATTTATTTATATAAGGAACAAAGATCAATCAATGATATATTGCCCGTTTTGTTCAATAACCTTTTACATCTTTCAGTGAGCGTCATAATCCTCGTTCATAGAAGGACCTGTCTTTATTTGCAAAAAACTCAACAAGGTGCTGATTCTGAATTCAATGTTATACCACATAAGGAGTTTTGAAGAAAGCGAAACAAGTGGAAGTCTAACGGCACAAGGTCAGGCGAGTATGGTGGGTGTGGCAACACATCCCATCCAAGCTCCAATAATTTTTTATGGGTGATCAAACTTGTGTGTGGTCTCACGTTGTCACGATGGAACACAACTCCTTTACAATTAACAAGCTCTGGATGTTTCTGGATGATGGATTCGTTCAAACTGTCCAACTGCAGACAGTACACATTCAAATTGATTGTTTGGTTCCTTGGTAGGAGCTCAAAAAACATGACACCTTTAAAATCCCATCACACTGACAGCATAACCTTCCTCTGATGAATGCCTGCTTTTGATGTCGTTTGAGGTGAATCATCACGTCGAGACCAAGACCATTTGCGCACCACATTGTTGTCAACAATCCACTTCTCATCACCAGTTATCAGTCGCTTCAAAAAAGGATCATTTTCCTCACGTTTCATGAGCATATTGCAGATGTTTATATGCACGATCAAATGCGGAACCCAAATATCGAGCTTGCTTACATATCCCAGCTTCTTCAGAGAGCCATGAACACTTGAATAATGGATGTTCAATGTTTCTGCAATCTCTAGTGTCATGTAACGGGTTTGACTCGATCAATGCCTTTATTTTGTCGTCATCAACCTCGGTGGGCCTCCCTGACTGAGAAGCGTCATTGAGATCAAAATCACCAGCACAGATTTTCATGAACTATTGCTGGCACTGACGTGCTTGTACAGCATTGCCACCATAAACTTTATGCAACTTTTCACAAGTTTGACACGCGTTCTTCCCTTTATGGAAGTAAAACAGTAAAATATGGCAAAAATGCAGTTTGGTCTTCCATCTTCAACTTGTTGTAAAATCTCCAAAACTCAACCAAATCGCTCAATTTTTTTAGAATGAAGCTAGAACTGTCAGCTGTCAAATGACATAGCAATAACATAGATGCGAATGACGCTAATACTTCCAAAAGTAAACTAGTGCCATCTGTCCCAAACATGTGTCATGACTTTTCCAACAACCCAATAAAACATTACTAACTATACAGGCCATCCTCAAGAAGTAAAGGGATAGAATAAATGAATACACTTTTTTTGGAACCTTTTAATTTACTTTTCGATGTACAGCAGGTTTAGGCTTCCGTAACTCTGACTATGAAATAAGTAAGAACACTTTTTCCATTAAAGTTTAAACTATCTATTGTACCTTTACTTCCAAAGTAGCACCAAATGCCATTCTGAAGTCTCCATTAAAATCTTTACTAAAAATTCTTTGGAATGTCTGCTTGAAGAGAGAAGTGTTGAAAGAATCTCCCATCATCATGTAGCCTCTAGGAAAGTAAAAAAAGTGAACATTTAGGATGATTGAAAGCCATTCAGATGCTCCCTCAATATTTACAAACAATTTGAAGAGGAAGAAGAAAAAAGGCACCATGTCCATAAAGGTGCTACTGACTAACTTAAATGGAAAACAGCAAGTTCAATTTGTACTTAGGAAAGATATTATTTTTAAAACTTTAAGAATTGAACGATTTACAACAGTTCTTTACCTTGATCACTGTAGTAGTTATACAAATTTATAGAGATGACAAATCTCACATAACTTTACATATACACATACAAAAAAAAAAAGAGTACATGTAAAAACTGGTGAAATCCATGTAAGGTCTGTATTGTGCCAATGTCAGTTTCCTAGTTTTGACACTGTACTGTATTTATGGCAGATGTTACCACTGGGAGTAGTTAGATGAACAGTATGAACAGACCTCTTTGCACTATTTTTACAATTTGTGAATCCACATTAAAAAACCAACAACAAAAAAACAAACCCCAAACCTCCAATCAATAAATCCACAGGTACAGGTTTAATTGATCATCATTAAGACAAAAAACATCCCGAACTCTTCTCATACTTCTTTGGTATGGAAAAACCACCCAGGCTTGTGGGAAATCCTTTTCAGGTTACTTCAATGCCTCAAAATGTTAAATCCTTGGACTTACATGAATTATTTTTTCTAGTTTATGAGTATCTACATTCATCTCTTTTTGAAGTTAGAAAATACTGTTCAAAATTTCAGCATTTCATGTATTTAGGGAGATGACCACAGCTTGATGCACTTTATACATCTAGCTGTTGATCATTAAACAGGATTAGAACTGGGAGGAACACAAGATTGTCTGGTCCAGCTACCTCAGAGTGTCTAACTCCTCCACTGACAGTGACTGCTTTTTGGCCCCAAATATCCAACCTCCACACTGTCCTTAGTCATGGGATCCATGGCTTCCTGGAATAAAGACTATATTTCCCAGCCTTCCTTGCATGTAGCCGTGACTCAGCTTTGCCTACTCGAAGTGGCCTTAGTGATTTGGTGAGGAGGGGGTGTTCTTTTTTTTTTTTTTTAAATTGGGGAATTGGGGGGATGGGAACAGCGTTGGGGAATTGGGGGAAGGGGAACAGACAAGTTGCTGTCATTTTGTTCTTCAGTCTAGTTGTGGAGGACGTTGCCCCACTGGACCAAGTTGGCACCATCATTGCACTCTTCCCGGGCAAGGCAGATCAGTCGCCGGCCCCTGGATGGCCGCTCACGCTGGCTGCTGGCTACACACAGTAGCCCATGGCAACCCACTGCAGCAGGGGCTGCAGCCCACACCGTCACCGGCAACTCACGGCAGCCCAGCTCCAGGTTGAGCTGTCGTCCAGCATCCCAGCCGTAGAGGGCAGCATCACTGGCCCTCATATGTGGGATCCAAACCGGGGCCCTCTGGCTTCCCAGGCCAGTTCTCAACCATCGCGCCACTCGGCCGGCCCGGAGGGGGTGTTCTTATGGGAAGGGGCATGTACTTCTTTGACCATTCCTCCTTCCTGCTGCTATACTTAGCTAGAGCCCAGCAACCATCTTGAACCACAGCTAGCACATTAAGGTGGTGGAGCAGCACAGGAGCCTCAGTCCCTGAGAAGGATGAAATCAATAATACCTGCCCTGACTGCCTACCTCCAATGAGAGAAAAATCTGTTTAGGGTTTTCTGTCATACTCACACAAACCTAATCCTGACTCACAACCACCGTCTAGAAAACCACCTGCCAAGTTATCATCTATTGGGTTGTTGAAAAAGTCATGCCACATTTCCGCAATGAAAAACAGAAAAAAATATGTCATGCTTTTCCAACAACCCACTAGATTAGACCCCTCCAGCATTGAGCATTTACACTCTCTAGAGGCAGTCCAGTCCGTGCTTGCACATGGTCTTCCTTTATACTGAGTAAAATTCTTGTTTCCCAGCAGCTTCCACTACTGGTTCTAGGGCTACCTCTCGATCACAAACAGAACAGATTCCTTCTCCAGAGGACAGGCCTGCAATTGCTGAATATACTTCTCATGCCCTGTCTGTCTTCAGCATCTTTTCTAGCTCCTTCAGTCACCCTCCACATGACACAGTTTCAGGTTCTCTCCTTCACTCTTACCGCTCCCCTTTGAGCATCTCCAGTTCATCTATACATTCCTTTTGAACTGAAATGCTCAGAATGGAAGATGCTATAATGGTGATAAGGTGTGACTAGCACCAAGGAAATCAAGACTATGACCTTCTTTGAAGATAATCGACTCCTATAACAAGTCTAGGATCACCTTGCCTTTGTTGGAAGTCATCTCAAACTGCTGGCTCGCTTTAGGTGAGCTATTAACTAAAATCTCTAAATCTTTTTTTTTTTTAATGTCACTGCTAACACATTTCCCTGATACTATATTTGTGCAAAAGGTGATGTGACCTAAATACGAAGTGATTCAGGAGTCAAAGGCCTCACTGAGAATCTGATGGAAGTGATGGTCCCTCTCCAAAGAACAAACAAACATACACATAAACCCTAGTGCACACACTGGGAAATGTTCACGAATACACTAAAGCTTTTGTGTAGATGCTCTAAGTCAAGAACTCCTAGAGGGCACTGGTAGGAGTTCATCTGATTAAATGTGGCTCACTGATACAGCTAGTGTCATTTGGGACTCCGCCACATAGCACGCCTGCTGCTCTCCAAGAAAGCTTCAGGTGACTTGGGTTCTATCTGCTACCCTCCCCTCTTTACTCAGTGAGGACCAGCAGCATCACCTGGGAGTTTAGAAATGCAGAATCTTGGACCAACCCAGAGCTCTACAGCAGTGCTTCTCAAGCTGTTTTGTGCACACAAATCACCTGGGATCTTATTCAAATGCCAGATTTGATTTGGTAGGTCCAGAGTCAGGCTCCAGTTGCTGTGTTTCCAACAAGCTCTCAGGTGGGCTGATGCAGCCTGCACTCAGCCATACTTAGCACTGAGCATTCACACTGATGGTTCTCAAATTCTGCTCTGCATGAGAATCACCTGGGAAACTAAAAAATGCTGATGTCCAGGCCATAACCCATGCTAATTAAGTCAGAAACTCTGGGACCAATACCCAAGACAACAATAGTTTTTCAAGTTCCCGAGGTGATTCTGATGTGTTGCTGGCTTGACCAGTGCTGCACATTAGTGGTTCACACACTTTTCACATGCATCAGAATTCCCTGGAGAGCTAGCTAAAACCAACTGCCAGGCTGCAGCTCCAGAGTTTCTGATTAAGGAGGTCTGGGGTGAGGTCGGAGGATGTACACTTCTCATCAGTCCTCAGGAGAGCCCCAAAGGTTGCTGGCTGGACACTTACTGTACTTTGAGAACTGTGGCTCTACACTGTGATCTGTGCGCATGATTTGGACTTAGGCTCTAAGTCAGTACACCCCGCAATGCAGCCTCCAGGCTTAGGGTGCACTTGATGTTAGTCATGAGGAAAGGTCACTAAGCCAAGTGAACACTTTCCTAACTGCTCTGCCATTCAGACCCAATTTCCCACCTTTTCACAAGGAAGTGCTGAAGGCCACATACTCCATGCTTGCTTTCCTGCTCTGGTATCTTTAATAACTCTAAGAAAAAAATGAAGTTACTCTGATATGATGTATTGAACCCTTGAGACCTCCTGCTCATCACTGTTTCTTCTTCCAGGAGGCTCACACACCTTCTCAGCCACTGAATCCGCAGCCCGGAGCTATCTGAAAGCTTATTTAAGTCAGCCTTGCCCATTCCTATAGTTCCATCACTTCTCACGTTTCCCAGGTGTTCGCTGTCAACATACCCAGTAAGATTTGCACAGCACTTCATCTCCAAAAGTCCAGTTTGATCCAGGGCACAAGCATAAATATCAATGCAGTGACCATTTGTAGCAGTTCGATTAGCAAGCATCTCATAATGCTGTGAACAGAGGAAAACTATCTTTATGAAACAGTAACATTATTCACTAAGCATGCCTTACTATACCAAAGGGATAAAATCAAATATAGGAATATGGAGATGAGATTTTTTTAAAACATCCAAATAAAATTAAAATCTAGTTTTCAATCTCAAAACAGTTCTGGTAGTTTTAACGCCACCCACTCTATGGTCTGAGTTGGGACAGTTAATTTAACAGCAGCCAAGATCTCCAAAGTCATCTAGGTAAGAACAACTTGCTGACCACAAAGCATGGCCTCAGCAAAGTGGCTGTCACTCCAGAGCAACCTAAGCCCAGCACTGGGTTACCACGACTACAGCCTGTATCCAGGAGCACCTACCTTGGTTGCCTTTTTCATGAAACGTGCATTATCTTTCTCAATATCATGCCAGGAACGAATAGGAACCTTTAATTCATCTCCAACCACCATGCCAGGCCCTTGGGTGGGGGGACCCCCAGTAAACAACATAATCCTGGCTCCTGTGTTTGGAAAAGTGCCCTAAAACAGTAAATGGCAGCATGTTAGAAGCATACAATCCCACCCCAAGTATATTTCTGTTTCCCTAAAAAAAAATACTACAAAGATGAGTTCTCATCAGTTGTACTACATACTGATGATATTGCAGAGTAATGCAGGTGACAATGCAGAGAAGCAGCGTTATCTTTTCCAACCTGAAGGTTTTGTATACTTTTATTAATTTACTGTGAGCCAATTGCCCTAATTGCTTTGTGTTTCTCATCAAAACTTTTGGTATTTTCAAAACATTGAGAAGCTCCTTCTTAGTGGATAATGGCTGAAGCACTTTCTGTTAATAGTCAGTTGACTTAGGTCGCAACTGATTTTCAAATAAGACCAATAAACACAACTTCTGAGAGCAAGCTTGCATGGTTTGAGGGGTCCTGGTAAATTCTGAGTTACCTCCAACAAGCCAACAGCAATTGACAAAGCAACACCAGTGGATCGCAAAGGTCTCTTTCCTTGAGTTACGGGCCATGGATCCTTCTGCAGCTCCCCAAGAAGGTCAGTGAGGTTCATGTCAATCTTTTGAACAGGCTGAAGAAATCTGCATGATTTTGAACAAACACATGAATCCTGGTTCAATAAAGTACTCTGGTCTTCAGCCCTAGGTGACACATAGATAACTGCTCTTCAAAATAATTATTCAGAGTAGAAAAAACTTGCAATTTTTTTTCTTCCAAGTTATCGCTAACTATAAACACAAAACAATTCAAAGCAATTTTATTCAAGAATATGTTTTAAAGCCTAATATATAGCAATTTATATACACAGCATGGAAAAAATAAATTTAAATAGGAGCAAATCATAAAGTTCACTCATGTAGACAATCCTCATCAATCTAAAGATTCATAGTTTGTGTTTCTCTTGAGCCATGGGAGTAATAGAGAAACACTGGTGTCTTACCAGAGTGCTAGGCTGTCCCAGCCGGTCACACAATGCATTTTATCATGTTTGCTGACGGTTAACCTGCCTGGCCCAGGACAGCCCCAGGCACTCAACAGGCTGAGTGAAGTAAGTGCTGCGTCTCAGGTTTGTCTGAGGACACCCAATAGAAGCCTTTTCCGTTTTCCCACTTAAGAATCAAAAAGGCAGTCAAGTGTCTAAGAGGAGGAGAATGATTGAATACAATGGTCTCAAAACCTTTATGATGATATAATGCTAACAGAAAAAGCATTCTGAGCAAACCCATCACATGTGAATGTGTATATATGTAAGTGACTGCATATTTAATTTAGTTATATACTATACACATACTGATGTGTTATACACATTATTAAATATTAAATAATGGTTAGGCTTAATAATTTATTTTTTTGCTCTAAAAATAAAAAACTAAAAGTTCTAACATTTTTCTTCCCTCACTCCAGTGGATTGCATTGCCCACTACTGTATGTGTAACACTCTATGTTGGTAGCTTACCTGCTAGAAACAAAAGGGTGCTCCTGCGGTTGAGCAGGTCTTGCTTGCTGCATGGACATGGCAGGTTTGGTCAGGCCCAGCATATCCTTAAAAAAAAAAAAAAAAAAAAAGACTCACTTCCCATAACAATGAAAGTGAAAGATTAATTAACTTTTAAGAAATACCTTTGTTTCTGCTTGTGTATAAGCAAAGCACAAACCTGTATTTGCTTTGCAGTTAGGTCCTTGGTCCCTCGAAAGACGTAACTTTTGGAGATTCCTTCACAGCTGAGTTCATGAACCTGCACCATCCTCCCAAACGTGATCAAACCCACCAGAGCGTCTGGAGGAAGGAGACTCAGGGACATTTGCAGGGATTCTTTGAGTGCTTGAAGGTCATCATCCTCTAGGCACGTGTCGACCACATAGAGGAAGATTAGAGGGGACTGTGGACCTCGCTTTATGAAAAGAAAAACAGCATAATAATCAATATATAAACAGATATATCCAGCTCTTTTTAAAGCAAATCAGGTATGTAAATAACAAGTCATCTATTATTTACTGTCAGAGGATAAGAACATCTAAACAAATCTCGACTTATCTCATTAAATGACAAGTTCTATTAAAACAAAGTAAAAACTATTTGTATTCCACAATTTATTCCATTTTTTAAAAGCCATCTATGTGCCACTATTCCAGGTCCTGGGATACATCAGCAAACCAAAAGAATAAAGATCCCTGCCTGGGGCAGGCTGAGTGGTGCGTTGGTTAAGAACTGGCTTGTGATGCCAGAGGACCCCGGTTTGAATCCCACATATGAGGATCAGTGACACTGCCCTCTACAGCTAAGATGCTGAATAACAGCTCGACCTGGAGCTGGGCTGCTGTGGGTCGCCTGAGATGGCATAGGCTGAAGTCCCCTGCTGCAATGGGTTGCCATAAGCTACCATGTGTAGCCGGCAGCCAGTGTAAGCAGCCAGCAACTACAGTGAGCGGCCATCCAGAGGCCGGCGACTGATCTGCCTCGCCCGGGAAGAGCGCAATGATGGTGCCAACTTGGGCCAGTGAAGCAACATCCTCCACAACTAGACTGAAGAACAAAACAACAGCAACTTGCCTGTTCCCCTTCCCCCGATTCCCCAGCACTGTTCCCATCCCCTAATTCCCCAATAAAAATCTTTAAAAAAAAAGAATAAAATATAAGTGGGCAAGGGCAAAACTAGGGAGAAGAGTTAAGAGACTTGCCCAGGACTTCAAATGAAAGGTGGTGGCTGGCCCAGAACAGGAGTAGTGGGGAGAAAGAAGTGGATGGATTCTGGATAGATTCTGAATATAGACCCAATGGGATTTCCTAATGGATTAGATGTGGGATGTGTGAGAGAGAGGGAGAGAAGTTAAGGCTTTTAAGCTGAACAACTAGAAGACAGAGTACCATCAACTGAAATGCAGAAGGCTGTGGAAGACAGGGTTTGAATTTAATCAGTGCTACCTTTTTTATAGCCTTCTCCCAAGACCTGCAAATAATGCACTCCATAACCTAATATTTAAGGATCTTGCTACCCTCACAACTTTATATCCCCCAGACATTTAAGAGACACAGAAGACAAAGCATTTAAAGAGAAACTCAGTATTATGCTCTTAAATGTGAGACAAAAAAGTTACCTGTATCACATACTCGATTGTAGAAAACTGGGGCATCAATTCAGCAGGCTGGTTCACCTCAGATATGCCTGTATAAGCTGGGGGAAACTGAAGAGAAAACAAAGCCATGTTTTATTAGAGCTGAGAGATATTTACGTTATACCTTTATTTTCCATTTGTAAAAATAGTTAATGACAATATATTAATTCTGAAAACACAATATATGCGTTACTAAAATACAAAAATCAAAATTTAAAATCTATAAACCTGCTTTATATTTATATCACATAACTTTTTTAAATTTTAGGTTATATTATAACTTATGATTTAAAAATGCACTACTAAAAGCCATTTCTTAAACACTGTCCTACAAATTAAGGGCAGAAATTTTAGCTGTCTCATCAATAGTTGATATGGAAGATAAAGCTTTTATTTGGGCTTATTATTTTAGCTGTTATCAATAAATACATGTTCATTGTAGAAAATTGCTAAGTACAGTAAAATATATAAAAAAAAAAATCCTCACAATCCTATCACCTAGTGGCTATTACTGTCAGCATCTTGGTATATTACCTCAGACCTTTTCTAAAGCACAGCTGAGGTTGTTGTGTATATACAATTTTGCAACCTGCCTTTTGTGCTTATCATAATGTCATACACGTTGTCTTTTGTTTTTAAACCTCCTTGCAAACATTTTAAATTTATAGCTTTTAGGTTGGTTTTATTTTTTTCCCCAAATTTTTTGTGGTAAAATACATATAAATTTCACCATCTTAATCTTCTTACTGTGTACAGTTCAGTGGTCTTACATTCATAATGTTGTGCAAGTGTCTCCACCATCCATCTCCAGAACGCTTTCATCTTACAGAACTTAATCTATTAAATAGTAACTCCCCATTATTCCCTCCCCCTAGTCCCT
>NW_017731545.1:112184-116150 GCF_001890085.2 Hipposideros armiger | reverse complement strand
GTTGAGTACAATTTTTTTTCCTAACAGCTTTACTGAGGTACAGTTTATATACCATAAATCCACCCATTTTAAATGTACAATTCAATGACTTTTAGTAAATGTACAGTGCTGTAAGATGATCACCACAATCCAGTTTTAGAACACCTCCATTATAAGCACAATTCATTTTAAAGAAGTCTCTTTTGTCATATGTGAGCTCCTTCTAGTTTAGTAGTTTAAAAATTCTAAAATCAAAAGAAGCTCAACATTGATACTTGGACCCAAAAAATTAGAAAGATCATAAAATGAAAATTCAGTAATGTACACTATCCAACTAGAATAAATTGAAGTCAAATGAAATATAAACAACAGATCTGTTATCTTATGGTAACATATTCGCTGCCTACAGAGAGCTTACAAGAAAAGGGAATTCTATGTCCCTTCCACAGCAAATGACAAGGACCCAAATAAGGAAACTGAGTTGCTATTCAACAGAAAAATCACAAATGTTCAACATACAATATTCAGTTTAATAAGAGTTACCATTATGAGTTCAGCAGATACTGCTGCCTGTCAAGGCAGACACAAATTCAATCTCACTTAATTTTTTTCAGAGTAGTACAACTTAAATGAAACATAGAAAATATTTTTAAAAATAATTCACATACCTGATTTCTTTGGAAACAGAAATTACAGGCCCAAAGTTTTGCCCGATAATCGACCTGACTGTGAGAAAAATAATTATAACTAGGTGACATTTTCATTTTTAATGTAGAAAGCATTCAAATGTAAACTTCAAGTTTAGTAAATCAAATAGACATGTTTCTGTGTGGGTGCGTGAATGGAGGAAGGTATGCAAAACTTTCACTGCAGCTAGAGTTCTGGCTGTTAAGTACAACAAAATTTTCCTTCAAACAGCAGTAGTGAGGGCCGGCCGAGTGGCTCAGTTGGTTAACAGCGGGAGCTCTGAGCAACAGAGTCACTGGTTCAATTCCCACATGAGCCCGTGAGCTGTGCCCCAGCTGAGCTGCCGCTGAGCTGCCAACAGGTGGCAGGATGGCTCAGTGGTTATAGTGTGCGCTCTTAACAAGGTTGCTAGTTCAACTCCCATGTGGGATGGTGGGCTATGCCCCCCGCAACTAAGATTGAACACAGCACCTTGAGCTGAGCAACTGTGAGCTGCCAACGGGTGGCCAGATGGCAACCAGGCTTGGAGCTGAGCTAGCTGCGCCCTTCACAACTAAGATTAAAGGACAACAACTTGCCTGTTCCCCTTCCCCAATTCCCCAACAGTTTCCCTTCCCCAATAAAATCTTAAAAACAAAAACAAAACCAGCAGTAATGAGAAATTAGTAAATCCTTTCTTTTCTTTTACAATTTCCTAGATATTTTAAATGTCATGCTTTATATAAATTATAGGTTACTTCCTTTTGCCCTGTTATCTTATCATAGTCTTAGGAAAACTTCCCAGACATTAACCACACTTAGCACACTTGAAGAAAATTTAGGTAGGTATGATTCTGGGTTGATACACTTCCTAGAACTAGTTCAAGATACCTTAGTTGCTTTTTCTACACTTTGTACCTTTATAAAATCAATAATCACTGGCTATTATTTTAAAAGGGGACAAGTGGTATCTTATATATGGGCACATTAAGTAAAAGTGAGGAAATGAAGTAAAAAATTTTCCCTCTTTATAAAAAATTATCTTTTAAAGAGTATTTATGACACTCTTCACCTATTTAATAATTCTTTCAAATAGTGCACACATTTAAGAGAAAAATATAGGTCACTATCTCAGGGGTGAAAAAAGATTACACTTAATAAAATCATTAGGAATTAAAATTTCTTCTATTACAACATCACCATACTAGGGACATATGAGAAAACTGTCTATAAAGCTTTTGGATTTGGGGGGAAAATGCTTTAAAAGGCACCAATAAAATCTACAACTGAGTGAATACCAAATACAAAGTGAAAATCAGGGGAAAAAAAAAACAGTGGATTTCAAATCCTTTCTCTCTACCTTCATTTCATTCCCATAAATTCTAATTTTATCTGGAGTATTAAGCCAAGGAGATTCTACAAGCACTCATCAACTAACACTCTCACCATCTACTAATCTCAAATTTGATGACTTGCCCAAATTCACTTATATGAGAATCACAGAAATGTCATATTTTATTGTATTCATCATTTTTACTAGTGTTTAAAGAATTCATACCAAAGTGGATTGAGAATGGCTTTGCAAGTTGGCCTGCTGCAAAGCACAGGTTCATACTGTACAGGTGGCAGGTCTGGACGTTCTTTCAAAGGTGTAAGGAGACAAGCCAGAGGAACAACCATTCTGGTAGCCTCCAGGCGGCTGGAAGGCCACACATTCCAACTAAAACGCACA
The DNA here is from genome assembly GCF_001890085.2 of Hipposideros armiger. Classification (NCBI taxonomy): domain Eukaryota; kingdom Metazoa; phylum Chordata; class Mammalia; order Chiroptera; family Hipposideridae; genus Hipposideros; species Hipposideros armiger. The sequence goes on along the minus strand of NW_017731545.1, from coordinate 113,773 downwards.
CCATCTCGTTCTTCATTGTGCTGAATGAACTCCAGATACGTTGTCATAGTCTGAAAGAAACTGAAGATCAAGTTTTAATTGTGTGTGAAATTCTCAACTAAACTTCAAAGATAAAAAGGTCACCTAACAAAATGTTTCTTAAACACTTAATCTGGAAAAACCTGTCACTGTAGGACAACAACATCTCCCATCCCTCTGACTGCCCCCAAAAGCTGATTAACTTCAGTTATTTCTGACTACTGTTAATTTCTCTACACTCTCTAGCACTTAAAATAAATAAATAAATAAATAAATAAATAAATAAATAAATAAATAAATAAATAAAAGGGGCAGGAGGTTTATAATCATTTGATCATCTCTAAGCTTCATGTAGTTGAATACTAATTTAAACCTCCTCATATCATCTCACCATCTCAGCCAACCTAATTTTGGCCACTTGCCCAAGGGTAAGTCTCAAACCCCATTTCAGCATCTAGCTATCTTCCTTCCTGATCTGGTTCCTTCCTTGCTCTACTAAAGAAAACACTATTTAATTTTACTTCCCAAGTGATCAATTTTGTGCCCTTTCCCTTCTCCCTTCACTAACAGTGGAGAAAAGAACTGAAAACTGATGTGGGAATCCAATTCATAACGGGAACAGCCACCAGTTCTGAGCAAATTTCTACTTGGGATCACCAAAATTACAAAGGAAAGTTTGCTCTTATGCCAAGTGAGTTCCTCACCAAAACCTCTCTCCTCACTATGGTTTGTTATGCCCGTGCCTTGAAAGATTTCAGTTAATAAAACAGCCATTCAGACAGCTTTTCAAACCTGTATATCGCCAACTTCACTGACTGTTTTATACATCCTAAAATCTAAGCTAACACACCTCACCCATTAGTGTCCAAGGGGACAAGCCACTCAAGAAAAAGGCAAATTAAATAACCTACAATATTACTGGCTTCTAGTACTCATTTCATACAATGCTGAATATTGTCTCTAGGTTATTATGAGAAGTGCCATGTTGTAAATAATTTGGACTATGATAATATAGCTAGAAAAGCAAATTAATGAATTACTACTCTACTACACACAAGCCAGACCACAAAAATTCCAAATGTTTGCTCCATCTGAAACATAAGGCATGTATTTATTTCTTGCAAAAGCAGGGAACTGAAGCACTATGTACACAGAAGGCATTTCTGCAGCTTTCTGGGTGGCAAAGAGATAACTCAGGTGGGAATGAACGCAAGTTCTAATATCACAATTCTCAGCAAGTACCTCAGCAGGCTTCATTAAATGGCTGCTTCCTCTCTCAAAATAGCTCATTATCAAAAGGTACAGGCTCTATCCAATGTCCTCTACAACCTATATATTAAAACCTGCTCTCCTGTTTCCCAATGCCCCTTCCCCTCACCACTTGTAGTGCATGGAGTCTTAACTCTGGGCACATAACCCACAAAGGACTTCAGACGATCAATAAATCCTCTGAAACTTATGTAAAATGTTGTGTATGAGAGTGAATGTGCACTTTTCTAGAAAGATGGGTCTATGGCTTACATCAAATTATCAAAGGAGAAGGTTATCTGAAGAGGTTAATAACTGAATGA
>NW_017731545.1:105893-112094 GCF_001890085.2 Hipposideros armiger | reverse complement strand
AAAATCGGAGCCACTCTTATCCCAAGCCATAACTTTTCAGTACACAGTGGCCCAGTTTAAGTAAAGGCTTAATCCTTGAAGGGAGTCAAAAGACCTAGATTCTAGTTCCAGCTCAGTCAAGAAACAGAAGTCATTTCACCTGAATCTCGAGTTCCACAATTGTAAAAAGGGTGTTGGGTCCTTCCGCACCCAGCGATTCTGGGGCCAGAAGCCAAACGGCTGCCCCGCCGAGGAGGGAAACCGTCTCTCAGAAGACCCCTGGGTCACTGATTCCCTCGGTTTCTCTGACCGCCGGGAAAGGGCCTCACCCCGGAAGCAAACCAAGTCCCCTACACAGACGCAAGGCCATGCCCTCGGACCTCCGTTCCCTGCGCTCCCCACTCACCTGGCCCAAGCCACTCACCTGGCCGCAGCCCACCGCACCTCCACCTACAAGATACCGGCTCCGGCTCCCACCACCAAGTCCAGCTCAGCTCTCAGCCGATTGGTCAGTGCCCCTGTTCGTCACGCCGCCCCACGGCCAATCAAAGAGCGCCTCCTCGGCTGACGAGCGGAAGCAAGAGACTCAGAAAAGCCGCGCCGCCATCTTGGAAGGGGGCGCGACAGACGAGCCTCGCTCTACAAAACCATTTTCTCAGCACACACTTCTCTCCGTGTTCACCTCTAAACGTTTCTGCTTTAGAATACCCGGCGCCTGCCGTACTGATTCCTAGGCTCAGCCAACACGCCTCAGTGGTTCGCCCCGATCCAATATGACGTCCGCAGGTCTCAGTGGGAAGTCTCCCTCATCTCCTTAGTTACCGAGAAGCGAGAAGGATGACGTGTGGCCCCGGAAGAAGGAGAGGCGCAGCGTGGAGGAAACTGAAGCTGGCCGGAAGGAGGCATCAGCGTGTGGGAAGGAGCGGGGCGGAGGGAGTGTAGGGGCGGTGAGGGTGAAGAGGCTTACTTACGTAGACCTCTCTGTGGGGCCTGGCCTTCCGGTCTAGTTAAGCTTCATTGTGAATTCCACAGGTTTGATAGTACTTCATCCCGTTAGAAGGTTTCCGCCGCTCGCTCGCTCTGATGGTAGCGCTTTGCGGAGACTGGCTCTAGCGCACAACTCCTCTTTGCTTATCTTTGTCATCTTTCTATGAAGAGGTAAATAATTGAGAACTGTCATAATCAAGCACGTTAGGAGACCAAAAAACCTCGTAACTACATAGAGCGCAACTTCTACAGTCACCACAACCGTTTTTACGCTTTCTTTAAAAAGCAAAAATGAAAAATGACCCAGAGATATATAGCCTCTCTGTAGCTTATAAAAATAAGCAAAACTACATAAACTTAAAATTGTGCTTGGAACATATTTAGGCCTTAGAACATATTAGGCTTAGAACATATTTAGAACGTTCAAGTGAAATGACACCTGTTTCGTGATTGAGCTGGAACTAGAACCGAAGTCTTCTGACTCACTTCAAGCAGGCCTACGATTAAATCAATTTAATATTAGTACAGTTTTAAGGTTACAGATAATAAATATTCGTTTAAGTCGATGTGTTATGGAACACTTAATATAAAAAGTTTGTCAGCTTGATCAAAATGTACAGAATAGAGAAATTAAGACAAAAAGGACAAATTAAGTTGTATTAGCTAAGCTTCATAAATGTTTGGAAGTTGAATTCATTTTTGCTCGCTATTACTTTTTCTCTAAACGGTTGGAAGAATACAGCCATAAAGTTTGGAGAGTGTTGGACAGCTCCTCAGCATACTTACATTAAGTGCTTTGTACTTTGTAGACATTTCATAAATTCATCAAGCCCCTATACGTGATGCTTAGTAGTTAGAACATGGGACCAGGCAGCTATTAAGATGTTTTGTTTTTCTAATTTTAAATGTAGTGTATGCTCATTGTATATAATTATGTACTTAGATATTAAAATTTTAAATCTAAAAAAAAAGTTTGTCAGCATACTCACTCAGTTTTGTTGAGCTAATTTACATTTTTCATGTTCCTAAAACATGTAAGAGTAATGTTAAGTCATTTCATCGTTACACTTGTATAAATTTAGGAAATTCAAATGAATTCTCAGTAAGAAAACAAGCTGAATTAAAATACACACTTGTATTATACTTCACACTGAGAAAAAACATAGCTGTGTTTTTTTTAACCAAACATTAAAATATCATTTGGCAGAGATTTGCTTTCATTATTTGAACCTGGATTCTTTCTGTACTAGAAATTTATGTAAAAAGGATGTATATTTTTAAGTCTAGCACATTTAAAGTATTCGATGTTTAATTTCCTTATGGGAATTTTAGGAATAGATGATTTATGTAAGTGTGTATTTATCTCCATAAGCCAATCAGAGCTCCTTTAAAAGATGCACTAACCTAATTTCATGTTCTTCAGCAACATGATTTACCTGGCTTTGTCAGGTGAATCCATTGGGATGCTGGTGAAACCTCCAAAATTGTTAAAGTTTTAAAAAGGTAAAATTATAGCCCTCATCCAAATATAAAATGAAAATGTGTCAAAGATTCTACATAACTCATTCACTAATAAGGGAACCAGTAAGGACGTTCAAACTGGTTCAAAGAAAAATTTGATTTATAGAGACATTCTCTACCACACAAAATTCATTTGCATTGTTGTGGACAGGGATCATTTGCATTGTTATGGGCAGGAAATATTTGTTTTATTATCCATTTTCTGTAAGTTAATTTCTGTCTCTACAGAATTATAAAATAGTTTAGTCAAAGATAAAGGCACACACCCTTGCGATCAGATGACCCCAGAAGTTCCTTTAAAAGATTCCCAGCATTCCAAAGAAAGTTCACTCAGTAATCTCTTTTGACTATTTGAAAATCCGTCACAGTTTTTCTGAAATATGATTCATCATCTATAATCTACATTCTGTATTTCTTGCTTATACTTCTCTAACATCAGATTCATATATTCAACAACTTGCTGGATATCTCTGGGTCTTCCTGGGCATCTCAATCTCATTATGTTCTAAACTGAATTCATATTTCCTCTTCCCCCTAACCTTCTGCCTCTTGTAGTTTCTCTTTCACTTGGAGATACCATTCTTCTACCAGTTGCTCAGCCTGGAAACTAGAGAGTTATCCTTGGCCCCTCCTCCTCTCATGGGGTTCAAGAAACACTACCCCCAAATATGACACCTTAGCATATTGAATATTTTAACCTGAAGGAATTTGAGAAATGATACATGTAAGAAGGTCTCTCTGATCTTCTTTCTCTCCCCTAAAGCAGATCCTGACTTTCATGTGAGAAGTGCCCTTCCTGTACCAGAAGGAAAGGAATAGTCTTACCTTTGAAGATAAATTGGATGAACAGGCCTTGCTAAGTTTCCCAGAGTTTACTACCCACACTGCTCATCTCATTCTGTTCTATCTCCTTTCCCCATGACTTTCCACTCTTCATCAAATCTAGCATAAAAACAATCAGGTTTAACTGTTTCTTTGGGTCTTCATATCCTTATGAAGATTCCCATGTCATGTAAAACTTATATTAAATTTGTGTTTTCCCTCTACACTTCTAACCCTCCAACCCTGAAACTAACAATAAATCACTTGGCCCTGTTGGTATTTTATTGCAAATATTTCTCAATTCCATTTATCTACTTAGTTCAAACCCTCATCCTCTCTCATTGGATTACTGCCACAGCCTCCCAGACAATCTCTCTGCTCGAATTTTGCCAAACACAAATCTCACATTGGTTGTCAGATTTTTCAGAATCATACATCTGACTCAGACATTTCTCTTGCTTAAAACTCTACATAGTTTTCCCATAACTCACAGAATAAAATAGAGACCCATTACTGTGGGGCTCAAGGGGCTCCATAATCTACATACTTCATTCCTACAGCACTGAACCAATACTTTCCCAGCCCACCTGTGCTGTGTGTCTAGCCTCTATGCCCTTTTGCATGCCCTCCTCTCTGCTAAGAACAACCTCTTCAGCTCTCTCCCTTTCCCAGTTAGCTTCCATGTGTTCTTTAAAACTCTGAAGAAGCCTTCCTTTTATTTCCCTTTCTCCTCAGGATGGTTACAAAAATATATTATTTTTGTAATATATGAAAGAAATGGAAAAGTAGAAGAGGGGAGAATGTCTGGACAGTGAGTTTGAAGGGTTAGATACAAACTGCCTACAGAAGAGATCCTGAACAAGAAAAGTTCAGGCAGAGGAAGATTATGCAGGAGGGCCTTAAAGGAGGGTTGCTGAATCCATTAAAAAGACTAAAACTTCCTTAGCAAGTTCTTGTGAACAGCTCTCACTGTATTAACAAATTATGTACCAGTTATAAATGCACATTTGCATATTTTAAAAAATTCATAAAAATATTGTTTTGCAACCAAGTTATTCTCTGATAATGACAAGCTCAGAAAATGCTTACACAAGAGATAAAAAATAGAAAACAAGGTGGATTTATGTGTAATTATGTAATCTCTGCAATTTTTTCTTTTGGAATCTAAAGTTCTTTTTAATTAAAGTATTGTTGACATACAATATACTAATTTCAGGTGTACAACATTGTAGTTTGACATTTATATATCTTACAAAGTGATCTTCAGGAGGTCTAATAGCCATCTGTCACTGTACAAAGTTATCTGCAGTCATTATTGATATAAATGGTCTGAGAAAGGTGAGAGTTGAAGCCATTGCCTTATTTTTCTTCTTCTCAATGGAAGAGCTAATTACCCTGTGAGTGAGAAGAAAGACAAATCTTAAAATGAACCTTAAGAAAGGATAGATCCTTTTTCAGCCTATAGTTCCTGTTAAGTTCCTGTCATTGTTACCTGAACTGAAAACCACTAAGCAAATAACCACTTGGCTACAGGAATGCCTCTGGTTGGTTTAGTTTATTTTTAAACTTTAAACAGCTCTATTGAGGTATAAGTGACATACAGTAATTTGCATAAATTTAAAGTGTACAGTTTGTTAAGTTTTGACATTCATCACCACAATCAAGATAGTAAATATGTATATCGCCCCACAATGTTTCCTTGTGCCCTTTGTATTTTTTAGAGTGTTAAATAAGTGGTATTATGGTATGTAGTCATTATTTAAAATTAGTTTCAGGTGTTCTAAACAATGCAATAGTTATCCTTTTCACCCCTCACAAAGTGACAACCCCCCTCCTCCCAACCACTGCTCCCCACCCCTGATATCATACTTACCTAGTACAATTCCATTGACTCCATTCCCACCCTCTACTCCACATCCCATGCCTACATGTATATATAATTATAGTTGAATTACAATATTATTCAACATCAGCTTCAGATATACAGTGTGGTGGTCAGGCCTCTACACCAACTATGAAGTGGTCTCCCTAACAAGACATGAGTCCATCTGGCCCCCTAGAAAATATTTACAGCATTATTGATTATATTCCCTAGACTGTTTTTTCTATCCCTGAGTCCATATTGTAGTTATCAGATTATATTGTCTCATCCCTTCCTCTTCTCATTCATCCCCACCCGCTCCCAACTAGCAACCATCAGTTTTTCCTCTATGTCTCTGACACTATTTCTGTTTACATTTCTCATTTATTCAGTTCTTTAGATTCCATATGTAAGTGAGATCATATGGTATTTGTCTTTCTTTGACTGACTTATTTCACTTAGCATAATGTTCTCTAGGTCCACCTGTATCATTGCAAATGGTACGATTTCCTTCTTCTTCATAACTGAGTAATACTCCATTGTGTAAATGTACCATAGTTTCTTAATCCAGTCATCTACCGATAGGCATTTCGGTTGTTTCCAAGTCTTGGCTATTGTAAATAGCATTGCAATGAACATAGGGGTACATATATTTTTTCGAATTAGTGTCTTGGATTTTTCTGGATAAATACCTAAGAGTGGAATTGCTGAGTCATAAGGTAGTTCCATTTCCAGTTTTTTGAGATACCTCCATACTGATTTTCATAGTGGCTGCAACAATCTGCAGTCCCACCAACAGTACACCAGGGTTCCCTTTTCCCCACAACCTTGCCAGCACTTGTTTGTTGATTTATTGATGATAGCCATTCTGGCCGGGGTGAAGTGGTATCTCATTGTGGTTTTTATTTGCAGTTCTCGAATAGTGAGGTTGAGCATTTTTTCATATGCCTGCTGGCCTTCTGTATGTCCTCTTTAGAGAAATGTCTCTTCATCTCCTCTGCCCATTTTTTAATTGGGTTGTTTGTTTTTTT
>NW_017731545.1:82995-105498 GCF_001890085.2 Hipposideros armiger | reverse complement strand
GACTCATGGCAGCCCAGCTCCAGGTTGAGCTGTTGTTCAGCATCTTAGCTGTGGAGGGCAGTGTCACTGGCCCTCATATGGGGGATCCGAACCGGGGCCCTCTGGCATCCCAAGCCAGTTCTTAACCATCGCGCCACTCAGCTGGCCCTCGTTTTTTCTTTTACTTCCCTTACCCGTGGGGATGTATCAGTAAAAATATTGCTCAGGGTAATGTCTGCAAATTTAGTCCCTATGTTTTCTTCTAGGAGTTTTATGGCTTCAGCTCTTACATTTAAGTCTTTAATCCATTTTGAATTTGTTCTTGTATATGGCATAAGGAGGTAGTCCAGTTTCATTTTTTTGCATGTGTCAGTCCTATTTTCCCAGCACCATTTATTAAATAGACTGTCTTTACCCCAATGTAAATTCTTGCTTCCATTGTGAAAGACTAACTGTCCGAATATGCATGGATTTAGTTCTGGACTCTTTATTCTGTGCCATTGATCTGCGTGCCTCTTTTTATGGCAGTGCCATATTGTTTTGATTACTGTAGACTTGTGGTATGTTTTAATGTCTGGTAGCATGATACCTCCGACCTTGTTCTTATGTCTCAGGATTGCTGTGGCTAGTCAGGGTCATTTTTGGCTCCATAGAAATTTTTGGATTATATTTTCTATATCTGAGAAAAATGCCCTAGGTAGTTTGATGGGAATTGCATTGAATTTGTATATTGCTTTAGGCAGTATGGACATTTTAACTATATTAATTCTTCCTATCCATGAGCATGGTAGGTGTTTCCATTTATTTGTATCTTCTTTTATTTATTTCTTCAGTGTCTTATAATTTTCTGAGTAGGTCTTTTACTTCTTTGGTTAAATTTATTCCTAAGTATTTTATAGTTCTTGAAGCAATTGTGAATGGAACTTTTTTCTTAATTTTTCCTTCTGATAGTTTATTATTGGTGTATACAAATGCAACTGATTTCTGAATATTGATTTTGAATCCTGCTACTTTACTGAATTCATCTATCAGTTCCAATAGTTTTTTGATGGAGTCTTTGGGGTCCTCTCTTTATATAGTATCATGTAATCTGCATATAATGACAATTTTACTTCCTCCTTACTGATTTGGATACCTTTTATTTCTTTTTCTTGTCTGATTGCTGTGGCTAGAACTTCCAGAACTATGTTAAATAAAAGTGGAGAAAGTGGACAGCCTTGTCTTGTTCTTGATCTTAAGTTGAGTATGATGTTAGCTGTGGGTTTATCATATATGGCCTTTATTATGTTGAGATATGTTCCCTCTATTCCCACTTTGCTAAGATTTTTTATCATAAATGACTGCTGTATTTTGTCAAATGCTTTTTCTGCATCTATTGATATGACCATATGATTTTTATTTTTATTTTTGTTGATGAGGTGTATCACATTAATTGATTTGCGGATGTTGAACCACCTTTGCGTACTAGGGATGAAACTCACTTGATCATGATGTATGATCTTCTTAATATATTGCTGAACTCTGTTTGATAAAATTTTGTTGAGGATTTTTGCATCTATGTTTATCAGGGATATCGGCCTGTTGTTTTCCTTTTTTGTACTGTCTTTGTCTGGTTTTGGAATCAGGGTGATAATGGCTTCATAGAAAGAGTTTGGGAGAATTCCCTCCTTCTGGATTTTTGGGAATAGTTTGAGAAGAATAGGTGATAATCCTTTTTTGAACATTTGGTAAAATTCACTTGTGACATCATCTGGTCCCGGGCTTTTGTTTGTTGGGAGCTTGTTGATTACTGATTCAATTTCCTTGGTAGTAATCAGTCTATTCAGGTTTTCTGTTTCTTCTTGAGTTAGCTTTTAGAAGGTTGTATGCTTCTAGAAAATTATCCTTTTCTTCCAGATTGTCAAATTTGTTGGCATATAGTTGCTCATAGTAATTTCTTAAAATTTTTTGTATTTCTCTGGAGTGTGTTGTCACTTCACCTCTTTCATTTCTGATTTTACTAATGTGAGTCCTCTCTCTCTCTCTTTTTTTTTTATGAGCCTGGCTAGAGGCTTGTCAATTTTGTTTATCTTCTCAAAAAACCAGCTCTTGGTTTCATTGATCTTTTGTATCATTTTTCTGGTCTCTATTTCATTTATTTCCGCTCTGGTCTTTATTATTTCCTTCCTTGTACTTCCTTTGGGCTTATTTTGCGTTCTTTTTCCAGCTCCCTAAGGTGTAAGGATAACCTGTTGATTTGAGATTTTTCTTGCTTCTTTAGGTAGGTCTGCACTGCTATGAACTTCCCTCTTAGGACTGCTTTTGCTGCATCCCAGAGATTTTGGGTTGTGTTGTTTCATTTTCATTTGTCTCGAGGTATCTTTTGATTTCCTCCTTGATCTCATTTTTTACTCACTCGCTATTTTAGTAGCATGTTATTCAGCCTCCATCTATTTGTATGCTTTCTGGATTTCTTCTTGTAATTGATTTCTAGTTTCATAGCATTGTGGTCGGAGAAGACGCTTGATATGATTTCAATCTTCTTAAATTTATTGAGACTTGTTTTGTGGCCTAACATGTGGTCTATCTTGGAAAATGTTCCATGTGCACTTGAGAAGAATGTATATTCCGTAGCTTTGGGGTGAAATGCTCTGAAAATATCAGTTCAATCCAGCTGATCTATAGTGTTATTGAAGGTCGCTGTTTCCACATTGATTTTCTGTATGGTATGTATTCTTTATCTGGCATCTTTTACTCAGCATAATCCTCTTGAGACTCATCCATAGTGTTCGTATGTCAGTAGTTCATTCCTTATTAAGTAAATGAGCTTACATTTAAAGTTAAATAACACTGACCTTTTTAAGAAATCCAGAATCTAAGGTCTAACAGAAAAGAGAATGATGTCTTGTTTTTTCTAAAGAATGTGGTTATGAAGCAGTGTATCGTTGATCACCTATTGTGCTTGTTCAAAAAATAAACTGCCAAAGAGTGTTTCTCAATGTCAGATGCTAATACAAATGTGGTGTACACAATAAGTTCATGGGAGGGGCAAGGAGTAAGAAGCACTTATCCTCTTCATTCTCATTTATAACCACACCCGCACACTCTGCCCACCTCAATTCAATAAGGTTTGGATATATCTATAAGATATGATCAGTTCCTAAAATTTCAGGGCTGCCATATTATAATGTGTAAACCATTTCATTGGTACCTCAATTTCCCCAGTCTCAAAATTGGTTTAAGTATGAATGTTATCCACATGCACTTTACAAATTGTGAAACCTTTTTTTTTTTGGGCCGGCTGAGTGGCTCAGTTGGTTAAGAGCTCGCTCAAGAGTTTGAGCTCTGAGCAACAGCGGTTCGAGTCAGCCCGAGCTGAGCAGCCGTGAGCTGCCAACAGGTGGCAGGATGGCTCAGCTAAAAAAAAAAAAAAAAAAAAACAACAACAAAAAAACAAATTGTGAAACCTTTTTAAAGGACAGAGTTTAAATTAATGAAAAGTAGCAACCAGGGCTGATATTGAGTATTCAACGAAGAACTGTTTTGAAATTAGAAGGAAAAATAATACGGATTCCAGGAGTCCCCAAACAGTAAACAGGTTGTGTTCTGCATATATGTGGAACTAAAAACACAGTTTACTATAGAAATATCAGTAATTCCAATAAAGAGATAACATATTCTGGGCGCGTCCCAGCCTGCCTAAATAAGGGGGTAAAATGAGAGCGCTAGTAAGAGGCAAGTGAAAGGTGATTTACATTTGATGGAAACTCCCAAGTTTTGCTTTTGGCTGCCCTGCGCACTAAGGAAGGCCAGAGTGAATGAATTGCCCTATTGGCACTTTAGAACTACAATTCCCAGCATGCCGCAATGCAGGCTCCCCAACAGACGCAGTCTCGGGTTCTGAGCACTGCGGGGCCGTCTGCTAAGATACACTGGCCCGTCTACGTTCATGGCTTCTCCTAGCAAGGCAGTAATTGTTCCTGGTAATGGAGGCGGTGATGTGGCCACCCACGGCTGGTATGGCTGGGTGAAGAAGAGGCTGGAGCAGGTAAGAGACAACGCCTCGCTGCACTGGGAAGTCAGCCTGGAGCTGGAGAAGACGGAATGGGGAGGACTGAACTTTGAACGTGTGTCTCCCCCTTACCCTTCCCAGCCTTGTGTGTTTTAATCCCTCTCCCTTAATGCTCTGTCTTAAATTCTAGAACTAGTGGTCGGAACTTTGGTTGATAAAACTGCCTGGATGGCTTCTCTGAGGGCTTAGTTAGAGTACAAGGCACCACCTCTTAGAACTAGAGACTGAGCCCGCTCCTCCTCCCGATATCTGCTGCTGGTTCAGATTTGGGACTTCCCAAATGATTTTATATCTATCTTCTTTGCTCCCTGCTCAGATTAAAACATATATATATATATATATATATATATATATATATATGTTACATGTATATTATATATTAATATATACAAAGAATATATGTAACATGTATGTAAGTTTTGAACCATAATGTAAGGAATACCCAAGAAACCATCACTAAACTAAAATCTAGAACATTATCAATATATTTGAAACCACCTGTATATTCCCCACCCCATTTCCCTGCCATCCTAAATTTTTTTTCACTTGCTCCACTTTTAAAAATTAAAATACTTTTGCAACCTATGTGCATATCCTTTAAACAATGTAGTTTGACTTCTTTGTGAGCTTTATAAAAATGGCATTCTACTGTAGGTTGTCTTGTACATCTTGATTTTTTTTAACCCTCTTCCATAACCTTGCAATAAGACTGCTTTCTGGGTTGCCGTTCTCTACAGATTTCTAGTATAAAATTCTAGGTTTGTGGCTGAAAACCATGCCAGAGCTACAAACCTAAAGATCAGGGCTGGAGCTGTACAAGAGGATGAATCTCCTCCAACTTTCTGAACCACATTTCTGTACTATATTTTTCCTACTCCCTGGTGCACAGTCTGTTTGGCTCCAGGTCAGTCTGTCCAGAACACATTCACTCATGCCCTCTCTGTAGATATACGCCTATAGCAATATAGATGTACAAATGCAGATATAGGTCTTTCTACATAGAGATATACAAAGTTGGCTAGATATAGAACTACAGACAGATGGAGTTTATGAAAGGGATTGTATATTCATATGTAATCCTGTAGCACTTAACCTACTTCATTTCATAATATAAGCAAATACTTATTTAATTGATAAAGATCATATTGGCTGTCTCATTTCTTATTAGCAAAGCATTAGTTGTAATTAAGCTCTTTATTATAGCTTTTCTTTCCCCCTGTCATAGATACCTGGTTTCCAGTGTTTGGCTAAAAACATGCCTGACCCAAGTAAGTTTTAAATGTGTTTTTAAATAGCCTCATCTTGTTGGGTTTAGATCTATTTTTCTGGTAGTGAACAGGAATATCACAGTAGAGTAGCCAAAGGGAATATGCACCTAAGAATGAATGATGGCAAGTAGTTTGGGGAGGAGGATGTAAACCAAAAAACATTATAGAAAATTCTAGTAAGGATCGAAAAAGCATCTTGGCTTGGTTATATTTAATTTTCAATTTTGCAAGCAACTTGATCTTCCCTTTTATAAGTCAACATATATGTCCAGGCAAAATTTATGGGTGTTTCATGAGGCAGAGGTATGATAAAAATTTACAGCATTTATGAGATCCTACTATTTAAAAATGTAACATTTTGTTCTGAGTATGGCTATGACTTAGTGATTTCTGTTTTGGAAAGAAAAAATATATACATGAATATTGTAAAGCTTTTTTATTAAGTTGGAAAGTTTACATTAAAATACATTATATTTAATTATTTCCTCAGTATTTTCTTACAAGAACATGGTAAAAAATAAAAACAAAATTATTTACCAAAACTAACAGCAACACGCAAATCTTTGGCCCTGTAAAACAGCCCCATCTCCTGTTATGGTCCTGTGGTTTTAGAAGTTGTAAACTGCTGAGTAAGCTGTCTGTTAGAAAGGTGGGGTAGCATTAGTTTAAGACTGTCCCTATCAAATGACAGACTCTTTATCGTGAACCTTAGTTACAGCTCGAGAGAGCATCTGGCTGCCCTTCATGGAGACGGAGCTGCAATGTGACGAGAAGACCATCATCATAGGCCACAGTTCTGGGGCCATTGCAGCCATGAGGTGCGATCCTTGTTGAATCACTTTGTCAGCTCCAGCCAAGCTTGCTTGGGAAATGCCTTGTGTATATCTGAAGTTTCCACTGCAGAGGAAACGGTGCTGACCTCGAAAGTGGTAACATAATCTGCCCTAATTCCTTCCTGGTTTGGTTAGTGGATTAAAAAAGTTTTTTGCTCTTACTGGGATACAGTGATCCTTTTAAAACATAAGCAGCTCCAAACCCCACCAGCTGCCCATCACCTTCAGAAAAAATCCTTGGCCTTCAAGGTCCCCAATAGCTCTGATGTCGTCTCCACCTTCACTGCCCCAAGCCTGGTTTACAGACCTTATTGCAGTTCCTTAACATGCCAGGTGTGTACCTACCTTAGGCCTATGTTTGCTGTTGTTCTATTTGGATCTCTCTGTCCCTAGATACCTGCATGGCTTTCTCCTTTGTCTCTGCTAGAGACACTTTTCAGTGAGGCCTTCTCTAATTACTCTATATGAAACAACAACCTCACCCCACTGGCTCTATCCCCTTTATCTTACTATCCCTTATTATCTATAGCACTTTTCACCATCTGACATTTGTTTATTTCTTGTCTGTCCCCTGCCAATAGAATGTAAGCTCCATGAGGGTGGACTTTGTTCACTCTGACACTGAAAACACCAGTGCCTAGAAGAGTGTCTGGCATATGGTAGGTGCTCAATAAATATTTGTTGGAGGGTAGAGATTGTTACTTCTTCCCCTTAAGCCCCCAGTCCTTAGGATTCATGGGCACATCCCTGATTCTCTCCATATAACATTATGTCTCTCCCTTTAGGCTTATAAGGTCTAGGGGGCAGGGACTTAGCTGGCTGAGTAAGCCTGTTAGGGTTGGGTTTCTTTCATATTTGCCAGGCTATATGACAAGATATTACAGTTTTTGGGTAGCCTCTTGTTCCAAGCAGTCCCTCAGAATGTCACATGAATTGCATGTCAGAGAATCTTGCCATATTCCATAACCTTTCAGCCACACTAATTGAAGCTACTTGAATAATAATGCTTTCCATTATGGAGCTACAGAATTATGGTAGCCACAGTGTTTATAAGCTGCCTAGAAAATGGCGTTGTCTAGAAAATGAAGAAACCTCTTTATACTGAAATCTGTACCAACTCAAGGCCAACTGAATTTTTTCTCAGGCCACTGGCTAATAAAGATGTGCCTTCTTCTAAAGACCACTGAAACTTATTGCAAGATTGTTGTAACCTCCTAAGAATTAACTTCTAAATTTAAGGTAGGCAAAGAGAAAACTAGATGCCAAAACCATAGGGTATAAGATTGTAGGGGAACAATCACAGAGGACCACTCTGGAGATTACTTATTAATCACAAAGGGGGAATCGTGTCTTTACAGTAGAGGGATCTGATGATGGCTATCACCTTAAGCAAGTAATCAAACTTAATCTTGCCAATACTGGGATAAACTGGCATTAGGTGACTCTGATAATGATGGACATCTGATGTGAAAGATAGATACATCGCCATGTAGTATTCTTGCAAAAAAGGTTTAACTTCAGTCTAATCATGAGGAAACAAATTCAGTTTAGGGAATAATGTACAAGACAACTGGCCTAAACTCTTAAAAAATGTCAATATCATTTAAAACAAAAAATTTAAAAGTGACTAAGGAGTCATGAAAACCAAATGCAATGCACGATCTTTGAACAGATCTAGAATTGAAAAGCAGAGTTAAAGAATACCTTTGGTACAATCGAGGAAAAATGAAGATACTACTGTCTCAATATTAAATTTATTAGGTGTAATAATGATACTGTGGTTGTATAAGAGAATGGCCTTATTCTTAGGGGATACATGCTGAAGTATTTAGGGGTGAAATGTAGCAAAATTAATGAATCTAAGTGTTTGTTGTTCTTCTAACTTTTCTATAGGTTTGAAAATTTTCAAAACAAAAGTTTGGGGAAAAAAGTTTAGGCCCAAGAACAAAATACCAACTCTAAACCTTTTCTGGCACAAAGGCTCCCTGAAACTGTTAACATTCTACGTCTTTCCTTAGCCTAGTCTTTGCTGAGTGAGGGAACTGTCTACAGGGCACTGTACTAGGCACCAGGGTTACAAAGATCAAGAAGGTTCATATGTGCCCTTAAAGGAGCTGATGGTTTATTAGGGGAGACAGGCATAATAGAAGACAAGTGAGTAGAATGCAATGTGGAATATGGGGTAAAAGAGGTACAGCACTGGTACAGTGTTTCTTAAAATATGATTCACAGCCACTTTCATTGGTAATCTGGGTTGGGGGAGGTGTCATGCTTTAAAATGCAGATTCCTGGGGCCTCAATCCCAACCCTCTGAATCAGATGCTGTGGGACTGAGCCTGGGAATCTATGTGTTAACCAATCAAGTAATGCTGATGCATACTAAAGGTAGATTAATGCACATATCAAAGAGAATGATTACACTTTTTATATTTATTTGGAAAGGATTACAGAAGAGGTGTGGACTACCTTGAAAAATGAGTAAAACTCACCAAGTAGCCAAGGTTATTGTAGTTCTGTTGTTTCCTTACTATTTTTCATATTAACCTCAATAGCATATAGCACGTTTCCTGTAAGCTAAACCAAATGAGTTTTTAGGTGGTTTATTGACTTTTTGGTGATCATATTGAACATTAAATATTGGCTGAGATCATTTCTTTGTCTCCAGGTATGCAGAAACACATCGAATATTTGCTATTGTATTAGTGTCTGCATATACATCAGACTTGGGGGATGAAAATGAGCGTGCAAGTGGTAAGTCTGAAGGCAGAAACCCCAGAAAAGCCCTTCCTCTAGTCACGGGGCTGCTTGTTCAGATTATAAAACAGTATTATATTTCAAATAGGCTAAAAAAAAAATCTGGTATCATAGGAGAAATATTTACCACCCATTTTTAGATATAATTTTGGCAGTCTTAGAGGTCGTGGACCACTTTCTAATTCAGTGTAGAATTGAACCCTCAAGGCCTGACTTTATTTGAGTCATATACTCTCCCTTCACAAGTACCTATGCTATCAAGTCCTACAGATTTGAAAACCAAAGGGCTTCTGACTCACACTTAGTTTCTGATTCTTTGTGTCTCTGCTCTCGCCTGCACTAGATGTTTTAGAATGGCTAGAATGAAAATTAACGATGGGCACTGATAGGTTATATATATTTTTTCCCCATAGGATACTTCAGCCGTCCCTGGCAATGGGAGAAGATCAAAGCCAACTGCCCTCACATTGTACAGTTTGGTTCCACTGATGATCCTTTCCTTCCCTGGAAGGAACAACAAGAAGTGGCTGATAGATTGGAAGCCAAATTGTATAGATACACTGATCGTGGCCACTTTCAGAACACGGAGTTTCCTGAACTGATTAATGTGGTCAAGTCTATGCTGAAAGTACCAGCATAAACAGAAATAATTTCTGCTATTTTGCATACCAGTATAATAGAGCAATTATCAGATTAGTAAAATAATTTTCTATTATCAGATGATTACCAGACACAAAAAACAGATCAAATAAAGTGTTAAAAATGCCTATAAAAAACCAAGTTTCGATGTTCAAACTAAGTTACAAACACCATTTCCATTTTCCATAGAATCTACATCTCCCCAAATTGCTATAAACTAAAGCAGTATTTTTCCCACATAAGGGACATCAGGATATCTTAACCACCCTTATCTATCCAAAGTGAGTAAGACAGAAATGGAACCCAGTTTTCCAGTCCAGATTAAAACTAAATAGTTTTCATGTGTTGTACTCCTCTTTCAAATAAAACTTCTAACGTCCAGAGTACTGGCATAGAACTCAAAACACTAGCTGTTGTTTCAAGCTGGCCCAGGATATCAAACCGAGACTGAGGCCTTCACTTTGACACCTTGCCACCCCCCTCCCCCACCCCCCAAGTCGTTCAAGCATGTTGAGAGAGAATGAAACATAAGGATGCTAACAGGCAGGGGTCTGCAGGGGATATGAGCGCAGTCAACTTTGTGTTAAGACATCGGTGATGAGGATTGGCCAATGTGGAGAGCTCACGCATGTGGGAATGTGGCAAGGTGTTGCCAATTTTCTGATTTTTTTTATGACACTTCATACAATGGTTTGTATATTCAGGGCATATATATGTATGCATACATAATCCATATGTACATGAATTATATCCAGTCCATATACACATGGATTATGTTAGCAACTATAATGTAAATAAAAAACTTACAAACACTGCAAGACACATAAAGTTCAAGCCATCTATTTGTGATCTCTGTCATAAGTATTAACTGAGCCAGGTCCTTTTAAATGATACTCTATAAAGCCTGAGAAATGAACATAATGTCAAAGGATGAAATCAGGAGAACAATTTGGATTTTGTTACTAAGTCTTAAGTATTTTTAAAAAATAATTTTCCACACCTCAAATTTTTCTGGGGCTGGCTGAGTGGCGCGATGATTAAGAACTGGCTTGGGACCCCAGAGGGCCCCGGTTCAGATCCCACATATGAGGGCCAGTGACACTTCCCTCTACAGCTAAGATGCTGTACAACAGCTCAACCTGGAGCTGGGCTGCCATGAGTTGCCGGCGACGGCGGAGGCTGCAGCCCCTGCTGCAGTGGGTTGCCATGGGCTACCGTGTGTGGCCAGCAGCCAGCATGAGCGGCCAGCAGCCGTCCAGAAGCCGGTGACTGATCTGTCTCGCCCGGAAAGAGCGCAATGATGGTGCCAACTTGGGCCAGTGAAGCAACATCCTCCACAACTAGACTGAAGAACAAAAGGACAACTTGTCTGTTCCCATCCCCCCAATTCCCCAATTTAAAAAAAAAAATTTTTGTTCTGTAGAGTTCTATCAATTTCCATGGTCCTTTAGATCTTTTTCAAACATCATTCCAGTTTTCTTTTGATTGTACTCCCTCAAAAAAACCCTTTTAATTTCCCAACATTTTTTTTTTTTTAAGATTTTTATTGGGGAATTGGGGAATGGGAACATCGCTGGGGAATTGGGGGAAGGGAAACAGACAAGTTGCTGTCCTTTTGTTCTTGTCTAGTTGTGGAGGACGTTGCTTCACTGGCCCAAGTTGGCACCATCACTGCGCTCTTCCTGGGTGAGGCAGATCAGTTGCCGGCTTCTGGATGGCCGCTCACTGCGGCGGCTGGCCGCTCATGCTGGCTGCTGGCTACACACGGTAGCCCATGGCAACCCATTGCAGCAGGGGCTGCAGCCTATGCCGTCGCCGGCAACTCAAGGCAGCCCAGCTCCAGGTTGAGCTGTTGTTCATCTTAGGTGTAGAGGGCAGTGTCACTGGCCCTCATATGTGGGAACCTAACCGGGGCCCTCTGGCGTCTCAAGCCAGCTCTTAACCATCGCGCCACTCGGCCGGCCCCCAACATTTTTTGCCTATTACAATCTTTAAGTATTACCTCAAACAATTTCCAGTCCATTACTACAGAAAGTTCTGTTGGACAACAGTGGGGTCTAGAGCATGTATTTTATATTCTTTCCTCACCCACCATCTAATAATGAATAAGTTAAAAGTGAATAACTTGAAATTACTTGTTTGACTAGTTTACTTAGTTGATCACCATAAAAATCATGGCACCATAAAATTTACTCATCACCAAACTAAGATCAGAGTGGTTTCATGGAAAAACGCCACATAAACTATTCACTTAAGCCATCGAATCATGGATTCCTATGAGTCTATGTTTGACTATATGGATCATTATTGAGAGAGAGAGAGAGAGAGAGAGAGAGAGAGAGAGAGAGAGAGAGAGACCGACCTTGACAGACCCCAGGGAATATATTCACAGGTGAACAAAATACCTTATACAAAATGGAAATCAACTGTAAGGATTAGGACTTCACTCCCAATTTGAATTTTTGGTGGTGTTATGAGTCTAGAGCCCCACTATTTGTTTTGGTCAAACTACACCTGTATGTAAATATCCATTTAACTATTGTCAGAGGTACTATATTTTTAAATTATTGTCTCTTTTCTCCTTCAGTTAATATTCAGAATTAAAAACATGGGGAAAAAGTGTTAAGACTCTTTATTCTAATGAGGCAATGAATACTTTATTTTTTAGCCATTGATTGTAAGCTTTAAAAAAATCAATCTCTGGTTATTAAGACATAATGCAAAGTCTGTGTTTAAATCTGGTTCCTGGTCTCCACTTCTCCAAGTTCAGTTTTCTTATTAAACATGACTACACCCCTGTGATAGGTCAGGTTCCGGGAAGGATAGATATTGTCCTTACCATTCCAGCTCTCACTGGAGGTAGAAGAGAAACCCTCTGTAGTTGCAGGCTCCAAGATTCTTCTGTATCTTATGTGAAGCAATCTTTGTTTCAAAGAGCTAGTGTTATTAAAGGCTAATTCTATACAGCTGGCCACAGAATTTATCTGGTTCTTAAAAATTGGTTACTGAGCTGCATTTTATTTTACTAATCCCATTTATCTCAAAATAACCCTTCTAATGGTTGTTCACTTAGCGTATCTTGAAACTAGTGTTTGAACTCAGGCCTCAGGTGTAGCTGAGCTTGAATTCTTTTCCTTTGGTTCCACACTTTTGGCCTAAACTTTTAAATGGAGCTAGAAAGAGAAAATACAACAGCTGAGATCCTAAAAAGCCCTACGGCTAACTTCTGTGCAACACTACATCAAATGAACTAATGTTTTCTATATGGCCAAACTGGAACTGAAAGTGCTATTAGAACTAGGGACAATTATTATACAATGGCTTTCTGCTCAGTTTAGACATACTACACCATGATTTTTAGAGCAGAATAAAGGAAACAAATCTAAAACAGTACAAAAAAATGGAGGGCAAAAAAAAAGTGTGATTGGAGTGATAGGTTATTTTTAGTTTTAATTTTAGTTAAATGATGAGAATCTAGGGGAAAGTTGTAGTAAATAATAAAATTGAGCCACAGAGTGAAACCTGTTAAGATTTTAACAAAGGACCAGTGAAAATACCCCCTTTAGGATGAGAATGATAATCTTTATGCATTGAAAACATATCCTTGAAAACAGTCATCATAAGTTTGAGGTAAATACAGCGGCATAATCCTCTGAAAAAATATTTCTGACGTAAAAAGGATTTAACTGTGTGGAAAAGGGATGTTCCAATTCTCCACCATTCACACCCCAAGTTTGCGTAGACGCCTCTACTATTCCTGCCTTCACAGCTTTTAATTTCTTCTCAATGGAACCACTGAGAAAATAGAAAACAGAAATGGTGATAGTGTACCAGATATAAACAATTCCCAATGAAGGCCTCAATAAATAACTTAAAAATGAGCATTCTTAGGCTGTAGCCATTATCCATTGGTAAATATGGATTTGTTGGATTCTTTTTCCTTTAACAATCAAAAGTCTTGACAGCTTCAGATGTGGTCTTCCAGAACTTCAGAGTATTTTACTGAAGAATAGATTTCACTACTAATCTTACCTTCTTTATATTCTGTTGGCTATTCTACCAATATAAATTTAGTCTTCACAGATAAAAAAAAAAAAGTATATTTTCATAGCAGCAAGTCTACATCCATTACTGTGAAGTTTGCTTTTAAGGGAATCTGATGTTCCATCATAAATTATTTGCTTCCAAAGAAACTTCATTTGCAAAATGTCAATAAAGTCCATAGCTCTCTATTAAAATTCGAGCCACTCTGTCATGTAAATACAGTTAGATGGTGAAATCTCGCCACCTTCATGGCAGTCGTCAAAAACCTTCAAAAAAGAAAAAAGTTTATATTCAAACTGAAGTTTAAAAATTCTAACATTAATAGGTAAAGTCTTCCATTAAATGTCAACAACTCAAATTTCGGTTAACAAAATATCCCAAACCCAAACATTTATTTAAAGCAATATTAAAAACAAAACTTTCCAATTGAAAGAGATCAGGACTGTATTTAAGAACATACTATAATAGGACCTGCTCTGTGGTCATAAAGTTAGTTAATGGGAGTCCTTTTTCTGTAGCATTCAGATGACCATATTCACCCACCCACTGGGGAAAGGGCTATCAGTGGGTAACAGGAATACAAGAAGGGAGATCCATACTTTTGAATGACTTTTCATTTTGACTAACCAAATGTTTCATGTTTGGCTACCTTCCTTTTTGTGAAGAGTGCTGAACAGAATTCCCAACCTGCTAGCACTCTATAAGCAGGGTGCTTAGACATTTAGAAAATGGCCAGTATAATGAAATAAAACTTAAGACTAGCAGCCCAAGAATATAAATGTGAAGAGGGTTGGGACAGTGCCTATAGCACACAGTTGGCACTCAAACTATATGGCAATGAATGTATGAAGAGTGCTGGGGCAAGCTGCAAGGAAAAGAATATTATCTCTGAGTTTGAATCCTGGTTGTTATGTCTAAGCTCCATGCTCTTAGGTCTTCCTGAGCCTAAGTTTCTCCTGCTTAAGGGGAAATAACACCACTAGCTCCAAGGAGGATTAAATGAGACCATGTAAATCTTCAAAAACATGTCTGGCCCATGGTAGGTTCTTACCAAATCTCATTTCCCTCCCTACTTAAGTGATTAATGCTTGTCAAAGTTGCCCATTTCAGGGCCAAGAGCAGAAAACACAAATTCCTTTAACCTGGTTATTCTAAGAAACAATGTAATACAATGATTTGTTCATTAAATGTGATCAAAGTTACATGCAGGTTGAGTAGTTCTTGGTCAACCCTGAAAGTCTAAGAAAACTGGGGTGTGCTTCCAATTATGTTATGTGGGATTTGCACTGATGGCAGTCAAGTGTAAAGTAAAGCCACTTGAACTCACCGGGCAGAGACCACAGGGGGCCCGGATCAAACCTGTGGGTGGGATGATTGGATTGACTGCCCTATATAGTTTCATGTGTCCATCTACACTTCCAACCGTGCCTTCTTTTGCAGCGATGATAGTCATTTCCACTTTCCCATCATATATGAGTGTATTCAAGATGGTTTCAATGTCGTCCATGGACAACTCTACCTATAAAGAGGCCGTATTAGAAACAAAAAAAGGACAAGGAGACACTCTTTTGGAGGATATTATATACAATAAAGAGTCACAATTCCTCAGTGAAATGGGGAAGCATTATGCTGGAGAGTAATCAAAAGCACGAAGAGGTTGAACAATGGCCCAAATTAGCACAAATCACTGAAATGCTAGGGAAAGAACTCTGACTAATGTGGAGTTTGAAACTTTTTGATGTCTTCACTCTTCTAAGTAAAATCTAGAAGTCTTGTAAAATAACATTTCTTTGGCAAGAATTTAAGATTTATAAAAGGTGGCAATGACCACCTGTGCCTAACTGGCTTACGATAGTACTTTCCTAAAGTTCTGCAGAATGTTCACAGGAATCACCTGAAAAAAAGGGTCTGGGTCAAGTATGACTGGAATACATTGTAACTCTATCCCTACAATGAGGAAGTTGTAAAAAATAAGATGAAAATTAGAAACTGAGTTCCGACCTTACTGATCCCCAATTCACAGATATATTTCCACACTTCATGTGATGAAGCAAATGAACTATTTCTTTGTATCATCGGATTCTGTTTACTTTCACGTGCTGTTTCTGCCTATAAGGATAGAAACATAAATCTCAGCAAGAATACTGGTGTTTTCTGAATATAGTTTATACAGAGTGGAACCAACAGAACATATTTTGTTTAGTAAAATGTATCAATTTCAATATTTTTCAATTCCTATAAAATAAGATATAAGAAATTAAACATTCTTTATGGAGAAACTTTTTAAAAAAAGACAGTTTCCTCAATTATGCCTCACCTTGGTTTGTAGGAATTTAAAACACTGTTGGTTAAGCACCTCTACAAATTCAGATTCAAAATCCTGGTCACTGTACCAGGCTCCACCAGTCACAGACCGGTCTGGCTGCAGGTTATAGAGCATATACACCTTTTTTTTTGAGGCCTAGGGAAAAACATGCACAGCAGATGTGGTTATAAAATAACAAACAGTCATCCAAAACTAAGATTTGAAAAAAAACCAAAACTTATATTTTAGAGCAGTTTTACAGAATTTTTGTGAACATGGTATAGAATTCCCATTTACCTGTGTTCAGTTTTCCCTGCTACTAACATCTTCCATTAGTAAGGTACATTTGTTATAATTAATGAACCAATATTGATACATTATGAACTAAAGTCTACAGTTTCTCCCTAATGTCCTCATTCCGGTCCAGTATCCTATTCAGGATGCCACAATGTAGTTAGTTGTCATGTCTCCCTAGGCAAATTTTAGTTGTGACAGTTTCTCAGTCTTGTTATTGATGAACTTGCCAGTTTTGAGAATTATTGGCCAGGTATTCTGTAGAATGTCCCTTAATTAGGATTTGTCTGATGTTTTTCTCATGATTAGACTGGAAAAAAGACCACAGAGGTAAAACAACCTTCTCGTCACATTATATCAAGGGTATCTGTCATCAATATGACTTCTCAGTGTTGATGTTAACCTTGATCAACTGGATGGAGGTAGTGTTTCTCAGTTTTCTCCATGGTAAAGTTACTTTTTTCCCTGCCCTTTCCTTGGAAAAAAGTCACCATACCCAGCAAGTAAGTAAAGTAAAATAATTTGAACATTTAAGGATTAGGAGTTATGCTCTACTTCCTTGAGGGTAGTGTCCACATAAATTATTTAGAATTCTTCTGCACGGGAGATGTCTATTCTCCCCCGTTTATTTATGCAAACATTTATCTATCAATGTGGACTCATTAATATTTATTTTATACTTTGTGTTATAATCTAATACTACTTTAGTTTAAAACCTTGAAAACATCATGCTAAGTGAAAGAAGCCATACACAGAAGACCACATACTGTATGATTCCATTTTTAGGAAATGTCCAGAATAGGCAAATCTAGAGAGAAAGAAAATACACTAGCGATTGTCAGGGCTTGGGAACAGGGAAGATGGGGAGTGACTGCTAGAGGGGTCACATTTTGGGGTGATGAAAATGTTCTAAAATTAGAATGTGACAGTTCACAATTCTGTAAATATACTTAAACCCACTGAATCAGACACTTTAAAAGGATAAATTTTATGGTATGTAAATTATATCTCAATAAAGCTATTAAAAATAAAGACCTAGAAGTAGAATTGGCAAAATGAAGCTAGGTGATGCCTATGTGGGGATTCATTATATTAATTTTCTTTACTTTTGTAGATACAGTAAAACTTTGGATTGTGAGCAACTTGATTTGCGAGTGTTCCACAAGATGAGCAAACATTTCTAATACATTTTAACTTGGTAAATGAGCGATGTCTTGCAATACGAGTAGTTTGTTTCCAGAATGAATTATGCTCACAAACTAAGGTATTACTGTATTTAAAATTACCATTAAAAATGTGGAAGAGAAATAGTATTCTAACTTAGGGGGTGGTATGACATAAATGTCATTGGTAAATAAAATCAATGCTGAATATCAAATTCTTATATGCTGAAATTTGTGTTCAAGCAAACGTTAGCCTACAGCAACCTTGGCTCCTCTGACACCTAAATCAGTGTGGTCAGCAGCAGGTGTCCCTGAAAGCCAAGCTCTGGAGCTTGGAACCCCGAGGGATGTGATGGGTGGGGAGGGATGAGGAGGAGGAGAAACACCCTGTGCTGGAACAGATGCTCCACCAGGGCAGGGATCTTTCTCTGACTTATTCATTAATGTATACCAAGCATCCAGACAGTGTCTGGCACATAGCAAACTCATAATTGATATTTGTTCAATGAATAATCTAATATGCCAGGATGAAATAAATTTCCTTACACACCAGAAAATCCAGAAAAAATGTTAATGATTCCAAAATTTTTTCCTGAAGACATTGTTTTAGATTTTTAAGTGAGTAAGGCACTAAGAGTTAACCAGGCAGTGACATATCTAAGCAGCATCTCCAAACCAGTATGAACCAAATGTTTAAAAATCTTTTTTGATCAGTTGTTTTAAATCACGATACGGCTTAAAGAACAATAAAAACCCGAAAAATAGTAGGAGCAATATATGTACAATCAACATTCAGGAGAAGAAAAGAGAAAACTACTCACTGCCACCGACTTAACAGCTTTGATAAGTTTTTTACTTTCCAAATTCTTTAGAATTTTGTTAATTTCTGTTAATGGCAAATTACTTTTGTATCGGATATCTCTGCTCCATATTCCTATTAAAAGACAGTAAAGTAAAATAAGTGGAACACTATAGGATTTGTGTTTATAATACTGTTGTTTATATCTCATTCCAAAACTAGCAAAATATATATGTGTATATTACTACAGCATAGCTATAGGAAAAATTAAGTGTCTTGGAGACAGAATCTCAGATAAAGTAATAAAAATATGCAAAACAATACATAAGTTATGTTCTATTTTCTAACTGGAAATTTCTTGGACTCCTAGTGTGGAATCTTTTAAAAAACATATGAAAAGGACATTTTTGAAAAGCAAAAAAAATCTTGAATGTTATTGAATTAATTTATAGTCATGCACTGCACAATGTTTTAGTCAATGATGGACAGATATGATGATGATCCCATAAGATTATAATGGAGCTGTAAGATTCCAATCGCCTAGTGATGTCATAGCCCATTGTAGCTGTTTTAATGTCGTAACACAATGCATTACTCATGTGTTTGTGGTAATGCTGGTATAAACAAAGCTACTGAGCTGCTGTCATATGCAAAAGTATAGCACATACAATTATGTATAGTACATAATACTGATAACGATAGTGACTTACTATTTTATGTACTTACTATACTATTTTTTTTTTTTTTTTTTTTTTTTTTTAGCTGAGCCATCCTGCCACCTGTTGGCAGCTTAACAGCAGCTCAGCTCGGGCCGGGCATTGAACTGCTGTTGCTCAGAGCTCGCACTCTTATACTATACTTTTAATTGTGATTTTAGAGTGTACGCTTTCTACTTACAAAAAAATGTTTGCTGTAAAACACCATGCTGTGTTACACTGGCAGAAGCCTCATACCTCTCGCATTTATGGCATCTCTTGATTGTATCATCTTCTCTTGTGCTTGATTTAATCTCATGTTTTGTACAGTAACATGCTATACAGGCTTGTAGCCTAGGAGGAATAGGCTATATACCATAAAGCCTAGGGGTGCAGTAGGCTATACCATCTAGGTTTGTGTAAGTGCAGTCTATGATGTTTACACAATGATGAAATGCCTAACGGTGCATTTCTCAGAACACAGCCCCTTCATTAAGCAGTGTATGACTATATTGTCTCTTCCATTCCCTCTTGCACCCCAACCTCTGTTTTTTGTAAATTTAATTTAGATTGTATATTTGAAAAATAAACTTAACTTTGGGCCATCCTCAATGGAGAGCAAAAAAACACTATGTGAGCACCTATGTCCATTATTTTGTACAACACTATATTTGGGAGATGGAAAATAGGAAGATTGCAGTTCCTACAACCACTAAAAACCCTGCATAGGAAGCTATTTTTCTTTTAATGAAGGAAATAAGTGTTATATGTGAAAAGGAATTTTATGTAAAAATATTTTGCTGTATTTTCTTTCCAATGTAGAGGCATAATGAGATAGGAAGATTTTTTTTTTAAAATAGAGAATCGCTTTTTCATAGGTCTATTTTTAAAATGTTAATTTAACCTTCTAACTACTAAATATAAGAATTATATGTTTTCAGATTACATCTAATTGTTAAAGCTAACAGATTAAATAGATCCTAAATTGTAAAAACAACAATTTAAAAATAGTTCTTCAATGAAGAGAAGAGCTAAATAGCTGTTGAGAGACCTATGTCAGACACTGCCACACTGCACTAAGAATCCCTCTGGTTTTTGCAAAAACCAGAG
Organism: Hipposideros armiger; assembly: GCF_001890085.2. NCBI lineage: Eukaryota > Metazoa > Chordata > Mammalia > Chiroptera > Hipposideridae > Hipposideros > Hipposideros armiger. The sequence goes on along the minus strand of NW_017731545.1, from coordinate 85,564 downwards.
ATGTTGTTATCCACAATTTACAGATAAGATGAAGAAATTAAGGCTTCCAAAGTTTACTGAGCGAGTATTAAAAAAGAACCTTAACTTTTAATTTATTTATTTTGGATAGATAATACATTCACGTGGTTCAGAATTCAGAAGTTTTTTACCATCTTTTCCCAGAGCCATCTAATTCCTACCTCCTTTGAGGCAACTCCTGGGTGTCCATCAAGCATATGCATATGTACAGTATATATGTATATTTTCCTCTCCTTTTTACACAATGGCAGTATATTCTATATCCCTGTGAAGCCAGGAGCTCAGTCCCTGTGTCTGGTCCCAAAGACAATGTTTTTTTCTGCTTCTTCCTTCACATGCTTACCTTTATTTCCTGCATCCTCTATGATTTGATATACTAGTTTTTCTTGGTTATCTGATCCCTTCATTTTACTGCAGGAGAATAAAGTAGAATTAAAAAGGCAAAGAGGTACAGGATAAACTAATAATCTATACAACAACTTAAATGAATTAGCAGACAAGGTCATCACATTGACTTATTTACCAAAAGAAGGACTTAACTTAAAAAGAATGAGATAGGGCCGTATGTACCAGAATGAAAAGATGTCCAAGACACAGTAAGTGAAAAAATCAAGTTGCAAAAGTGTATGCATAGCATGATCCCATTTTTAAGAAAAAAAAAATTATAAATATATACTCATTCATATATATATATGACATATATACATATATACATCTATGTATATATGTATATATGTATATATATGTGTGTGTGTATATAATATATATATATATATATATATATATACACACACACACACACACACACACACACACACATATATGAAAGTATACATACCAAATTATTTAAGAGAAGTTATCTTTGGGAAATAGAACTCATGATAGGAGGCAGGGATGGTATGCATGACAGATTTACATTATGCAATTCTGTATTGGCTTTTTTCAAAAACATATATTACTTTTATAATAATTAAAATTTTCTTAAAATAATATAATTAGGTGCTTACCCAGCATTTTGAGAATCCTTTATTCTATACAGAAGGCCTGTATTGCTCCTTAAGAGATCCAACTGACCCTGAAGTTTTTTTTTATAGGAAATAGCAGTCAGTTATTTTGTCAAATCCAATGACAAATGTTAATACATTCTTTAAAATTTTACAGACTAAAACATCCTACCTCCTATAGTCATTTTGTCAGTTCCTCTCTTGAGATTTACGTTTTTGCCTATATATCACATGCAGTGCATTTTTCAAAACTTGGCTCTTTATCTCATCATTTTCTAAAATATTAATAACTAACAATTTTCTATATGCTAGATCCTGGCTTGGTTATATGATCAATGCATAAAGAATTATAAACAAGCAGCTTTAGAGTAATAAATTAAAATTTATATTCAAATTAAAATAAATTCAATAAATATAAATATAATACAAAAGTTTATGTAACAAAAAGTTCAAATAAAGGTAACATGCATAAATATTCTATAACACAATGATTAAATAAAATTTACAGTTAATAGTGACATTTACTGATATGTGTGATTTTTATTGTGTTACATGAAAATTAGGAAGAAATTTATTGTGTTACATGAAAACCAATGAATAAAAGGCCTGCAGTTTTGTTTTTCTACAACAAAAGTAAAATAAAGCATTTCTGACATGCTTCTGAATTTCCTTGACTCTGAAACTAGGAGCACCCAAATGGCTGCACCACTGGGCTTATAGCAGCTCGGGGAAGCCATGGCTGAGAGAGGCCTCCTTACCATGTGTTAAGACTGGGCAGATTCATGACTTGGAAGTGGGCTTACATATGGATGAACAGTAATACCCTCCCCACTAAATGGCAAAATCAAAACACAAAGCTCAATTTAGAAGCTCCATTCAGTCATTTAATTCGGCCTATGAATATTTACTGAACACCTGTACTGTGACTGTTGTTTTGGGGGAAAACATGAATTCTAAAAGAGAATCACACAGCTAACTTGAATACCATCTGGTTGGCATTAATATAGAGGTAAGTAACGGGTGGGATGGGCCCTTAGAGAAGAAGCTCTGGCCCAACCTGGGGATTCAGGGAGGCTTCCTGGAGACAACAGCAGAGCTGAGACTTGAAGGATAATGAGGAGTTAGTCAGTTGTGAAGCAGGGAAGAAGGACCTTCTAAGTAGGGAAGAGAACATCAGCAAAGGACCTGAGACATGAAACAACATGATGTGGCAGGGAACCAAAAACAATCTGCTCCCTCTGAAACCTAACTTTTAAGTCAAAGTGATGGAAGATGAGGTGGGTGAGGTTGGTAGGTGCCCAGTGTGGTCAACCCATGAGTTTGAGCATCTCTAGTGTTGAGAGGATTTTTGTTGGGAAAGTGACTTGGTCAGATCTGTATTTAAAGACATATCAGGCTGGCTGCTCTGAGGTAGATGGCACCAGGAAAACTACTTAGAATGCACTGTAGGGACGGCCGAGTGGCGCGATGGTTAAGAACTCGCTTGGGATGCCAGAGGGCCCTGGTTCGGATCCCACATATGAGGGCCAGTGACACTGCCCTCCACA
>NW_017731545.1:53253-82185 GCF_001890085.2 Hipposideros armiger | reverse complement strand
CGTCCTCCACAACTAGACTGAAGAACAAAAACGACAGCAACTTGTCTGTTCCCCTTTCCCCAATTCCCCAGCACTGTTCCCATCCCCCCAATTTCCCAATAAAAATCTTTAAAAAAAAAAATAAAAAAAATAATTACTCTCTTGCTTAAAATTCTTCAATAGCTCCATCACTACCTACAGCCTACAGCCAATAGAACTGGCAGTAGGTGGGGTCACAGTGGTGATGAAAGAGAGGGAGTTGCTGAGGATGATTTTCAGACAGAAAGGAAAGGGCTGAAAGGGTGGTCAGAGGACAAAAACATTTTCCATTGCCACAACCTCCCAGCATCCCTTCCACCATCCTCCTGGATTTGAAGACCTTCACCATGGTGAATTGACTAGAAATCACCAAGAGTCCTTTTTTCTTTGTGCTAAAACTGGGGTCAGCAATCTGGCCCACTGCTTGTTTTTATAAGTAGTTTTATTGGAAACCAGCCACACCCATTTGTTTATATGTGGTCCATAGCTACTTTCCTGGAGTTGAGTAGTGTGACAGAAACCATATAGTCTACAAAGCCTAAAACATATACTATCTGGCACTTTATATAAAGTTTGCCACCCTGAGCTAGAAAGTTGAAAGGAACAGTTTGACAGAAAGTTCACCTGTCTTCACATCTCCATATCCAGAGCCATTAGAAATCCCACAAAGCTGGTAGATTTAAAAAGCAAATCAGCATTCAGATGAGTCCTCAATACAGAAATCTTTTACCTAGTTGCTACTAAGACAAACTGAAATGCTCTCAAGACATGGGAGTTTTGATGATGGGGGAAAGGAAGAAGAGAGATAGGTAAGAGCATGGGGCACACTACTAGGTGGGGTGTTTTTGGACAGTAGAGGAGAATGACATTAGAGCCCCAGGAGAAAAGATATAAGGGCAGGTATAAGGGCTTCACTGAAAACCCCCTCTACAGTGTCACCAGGGGGCTGAGCTTGCACTTCCTTCCAGAGGCTCAACACTGTTCATATTCAACTGGATTCATTCTGGCCTTTAGAAATGCTCAGTGACATTGTGGAGAGTGATACTCTAATGAGATGTCTTTGTGATGACTCACAGAAAAATCAGGGGGATGGATATATTTCATTTGGAAAGGCCCAACACCATCAATAGGAAGCAAACAGGAGGTGAGAAGAGACTATGCCTATGAGCCTTTGTGTATCTTAGTGACAATTAGGTTAACAAACACAACAGTGAAAACAAAATACATTTATTTCATTCATCTTGTAAAATTATACATAATTACTTCTTCTTTCCTCAGTTCTGGCAGTCTGAGCTGTTTCCTGATTTAGAATCTTATCAGTCACAACCTTCTAACGTTTTCATGACTAATAACAGAATGACAATCGTAATATATAAGTAATTACATGAACTAGTTGGATTCATCTTACCATGGACAAAAGTCTATTGATGGCCACTGCCCGCTGCTGGGCTTCTATATGAGGCATTTCATTCTGAATTACTTGGTCTGTGATTCCATGAGGGAACTGGTGACATAATTCTATAATCCTAGGAACAAAGGTATTAATGATATTACTCATGTTTTTACTTATTTCAAGAGACAGCCTGGGGAAATATTAGCAGAACAATTTGAAATTGTGTTCTTTTCACATTTGGCAGATAGTCTGGCTTCTATGATGGTTCTAAATCAAAGCGTGTTAGGAACTGAGTAAGATGCTTTTGAAATACATGTTTACTTTATTATTGTTATTTAAGGAAAATATGTTTTCCTCACTAACATAATCTTTAAATTAGAACAAAAGTCAAATGAGAAAACAGCAAAAAATGTTAATGCTGCTTCAATTTTCTAAGATGCAACAAGTATGACCAAGTTAAGATACAGCACTGGGCAGCCATAAGTCTGCAAGCAGGAGTCAAATCATACATTTCTAGTGGGAAGCCAAAATTTGTTATAAGAATTCACAATTGGGGCCTGCTTTTGGAATTATCTCCACCAAACAAAAATAAGCGCATTATCTTCACCTTGTCACAGGATCATCATATGTGTTATTCATAACAGTGTGAGGCAGCTGGGGTCTTTTCAAACTATGTGGTAACCTAATAATAGCAGTGCACTGATAGAGAACATAACATTGGGAGAGGCTTCAGGTGCCCTAAAATCTTGACTTAAATATTGCCCCGAAACTATTTTTGGATTAATGTTGCTTCGTAATCACTAATGCACTCTAACCACGCCCAAACGTTCTGTCGTGGGAGTTCCCATAGCGACAAGTACAATCCGGTATGAGAACATATATCCTCAAGTACCACGGGAGAAACACCGTGTTTTCTCTGAACGCCGACCACATGAACGTAGGAAGGAAGCGCATCATCACAACTTCCAAACAGCATCCGGACAGCTACACAAAGTTGCCAACTGTCAAGCTCGTTTTGAACTTATTAAGAGTTCTACTCTCCAGGGGTGGAAGGTGTTCAAATCCGGTAATTCCCCTCCTGCACTCACTGAACTTGTTCCGGTATCTAGTGAATGTCCCGAGAAAAGGCTGCCCAAATGACCGCCCGACTGCGTGGGCTCCCGAGCCGGGAACCGAATCTCACTCATTTACCTGTTTTCTATTTCAACTGGATCCGCGTCAGGCGGCTGCACTTTCACCTTCACTTCAGCCATGAGGGCGCAATTCCCACCCCTGGGGAAAAGAGACGCACTGAGCAGCCAGATAAAGAGCCACGGATTCAGCGAACCAGAAAAGACAGATCCCAGCCGGGGCGAAGGACCTTTTTCCTCGTGTCGCAGTTGGTCCTTCCTTGTCCGTCGACTTGAGGTGCCCAAGCCACGCCTGCTACTTATCACTGGCTGGAGCCGCTACACTTTATTCTTGTCTTCCAGAATGTCAATGCCTGTCGGACGACCGAGCCTGGTTCCAGCATTCTGAATTGGAACGCCACTTTTTAGCACGTTCCAATCTCTGTGAAGGCATATTCTTGGATGCCTATAGTGAAGCCTTAGGAAAGGAGCTTCCGGCGGGTACCGCTCTCCTAGCCAAACAGCTGGGGCGGAGCTAGTTGCTAGAAAGCCGGGTTTCCGCCAATCACATGCCCAACTCAGTGGGCGTGGCGCGGCTCCCAGCGTCTGTGGTAACCGAGTCGGTGGCAAAGGAGAGGGCAAGAGGCAGTGAGAGGTGCGTTTACTGGCTGCGGGTGGCGGAGGTACCATAGGGGTCCCAGTCCCGGCTCCGGTATCCGGAGGAGGAGGAGGGGGAGGGGGAGGAGGAGGGCCTCCCTCACTCCAGCTGAAAGGAAGCAAACGTTTATGGCTGCCCCTGATGGGCAGACCAGACGGGGTTTCGGATCCGGGTGGCAAGGGGGCAGTGTTGTTGGGGGTTGGAGGTGCTGTTTACTCCACACTGCGGTTTGCCCTAGTGGGCTGGGCTCCTTCCTGAGCCTCTTCGCCTGAGGCCCACTTGCCGCCCCATCCTCCCAAGGGCAGCTCCTAGTTGCCGCGCGCCAGTTACTCCCTCCCCAACTATTTTTATTTTGAACTAATTTTCAATTATTTTTATTTTAACTGCCTCGCACATAAATGGAAAGTGAGGACTGGCAAGCCTCCCAAATCTAGCCACCCTTCTGTAGGGGCTAGTGCTCTACTATCAGTATTTGCAGTTCAAATTCTTGACCTCCGACTTGGAACTATATAACCAGGCATAAAGTACACTTTTTAAATTTAGTTATCCCAGTTTTGGGAATACAGCCTGTGACAAAACTCACACCACAAGAGCATCATTATTTAGAATTGTAACAACCAAAACTACAAAGAAACTAGTAGTATTTTAAATGCCCAACCGCAAATTGATAAATAAGATTATAAGAGTAGGTGGAAAATTGTCAATAACAGAAAAATAATAGAGCGAGGGTGCAAAAAGTAGACTGTAAAAAATTAATGAATATATAGGTTATAAATGAGCAAGACATATGTATTCATAATCACTGGAATTTGAAAAGGCTATACAGAGATGTAAATGGTTGCTGTATTAAGGTGAGGGTTATTTTTCCCCTCCTGAATTCTTTACGTATTGAAAATTATGACACCTCCCAGCAAAAAGATCAGTAAGGCCTCCATAGTCATACTGAATTATTTATAAATAAAATATAGTAGATGGAGTGGGAGACTTTTGTGTTTGTTGCTCACTGTTTATATTGGTGCCAACTTTCTGCTGAGGTTTGATAATTTGCCATCCTTCTAAAGTTTTCTTTGCAGATAACAAATGCAAGAACTACTTGGCTACAACTGCAGAGCCTTGAACCTGGAGCTTTCTCAAAGGAGTTGGCTCTAAATGAACATGCTACGTGCTACATACAGAGTTACTTCTATTTTTCCCGTGTGATGACTTGCCCTGAAGCCAAGAGAGGTGGCACATTAGTAAGAGTCAGGGAAGGGTAATAATGATTCAGAGGGAGCTGTGATCAGATCATTAGTGAAGGTCTCTGTTCTAATACATTCATTTAATTTAGCCATTTAAAATAATTCCATTTCCCCATCCCATTCATTCATGCTCTTTTCCCAGAGGTAAGTATTTAGATAATCAAAATCACACCCAAGACCTCAAAAGCAAAAATACAGCTGAAACAATAATTATTTCAATTAAAAATGAAATAATATTTGTAGGTGATATATTAACAGCATTCTCTTTAGTTTTTTCTAGTTTTACTATATTTAAACAAGGTGCTTCTCTTCAGCTTTTATGTTAAAATATAGGTGGCCATTGGAATGTATTTTCATACACTTTTTAAAAAATGTAAGCAGGGAAAATGACTGCTGGTTCAGTGTGTGTTCCTCAGATCATACCACTGCGAGTGCCTCAGCCTGGAAAAGCCAACCATGAAATTGATAACAATACACTTTTGGAAATGAAATCAGGTAAGAATCAAAAGTACTTGAAATTGTTTAAAGTAACATTTCCATACTCATTCTGTTCATCTGGTTGTTGATACCTCTTTGCATGTTTTCTGTAATCAGGACCTTTGGAAGTTTTTAAAACTTCCAAAATTTGAAACAGTGTTACTTGGTGGTTTATAGAGTGGTGTGTATTTAGAGTGAAACAATTAGCTTTGACCACCCTTTCCTTTGTATAGGTCCATAGTTACAGCAATGCCTTGACTCACCTTAGCCAAGGTAAGATGTCCTGGTGCCATCCCAAACATTCCCAGGATGCTCATTATTTTGTTGGGATAATAAATTTGACGTACTAACACAAGCTCTTCAGTCAGACAGGCTGGAGAATGAATGCTGGCTGTGATAACTTCTGGTGATCTTTGGTATATTTCTTAGCCTTTATGAGTCTCACTTTGCTCATTGTAAGTTAATGATAATATCTACCATTTAGAACCATTGTGAGGATTCAATGAATTGATGTGAGGTACACAGGATCTAGTATGTAGTAATGCCAAAATAAATCTTAGCTGCTATTATAGAAATAAATCAGTGAATGTATTTCCTACTAATGCCAGAAGTGTGTGTGTGTGTGTGTGTGTGTACACACACACATTTTTGTACTTATACATAACATAAGGTGGAGGGAAAGTTTTATAGATAAAACATGAATAAACACTTGTTTGAAACAGACTTTGAGATTCCAATTATATACTTTAATAACTGATATGTGTAAAAATTATTTATCTGTAGCTATGTTATTACCACTGTGCTTCCTAGACTGAGAGTTCAAACTAAGACTATATTACATTATACCCTGTCTCCTTTATCTTAGAAGCTAATATTTTTCAAAATTCTCAAAGCAAAATACAAATTTTAGTAGAAGTTGGATGGCTATTGACAAATGATGATATGAATGATAGGGTATACAAATTTTTTAATATTTAAAATGACTAATAAATAAAAGGTTCTACAATACAATAACAAATAGAATAATAACCCAATAGAAAAATGGACAAAGGATGTGAAAGGACATTTTATAGGAAAGGAAATATAAACGTCTTTTAATCATACGAGAATACGGTTCTACCTACCCCTTTATCTACTTGCTGAGCAGATCTTATCCCCTGCTTTGTTTACTCCATTGTATTTAATCACCACTCAACAGATAGTACATAATTTTTGCTTGTTTACTGCTGTAGGGGTTACTGGTGTATTCCCCGTGCCTAAAACAGTGTCTGGCACACAATATGTACTTGGTAAATATTTGTTGAAGGAATGAATGAATCTTACTCAAAATGTAAGAAATGTAAGTTAAAACTGCAAGATACTTCTTTTTTTAACATAAGATATTGGCAAAAATAAAAGAAAAATTGATAACATACGATACGGTTGAGATTGTGGGTAAACACGCACTTTCATGCATTGCTGGTGTTATATTGGAAATCAGTGAGACCAACAGAAGACACTTTAGTCAATAGGCCAAATTAGGAGTCTTTATTCCAGAAGCCGGCGACCGCGAAAGGACTCATGTCTCTCCAAACCTCGTGGCCCGAGTGGGGTTGAGGGGTCTCTTTATAAGGGTAAAAACCACATCCTGCGTGGGGCATGGGAGGGGGAGCTGTACTTAGCCAAGCGAGTTACAAAAGCCACAAACAGCAGAGTTAAGTCTATCTATGTTCAGTGGAAAATTTTTGCAGCATAGGTCCCTGTGGGGGACACAGTATGGAGGATACAGAACGAGATGGAGTTAGTCTTGTCAGGGCCCGTAATTCACTGGTGGTGTAAATTGTTTCAGCATCCATGGAGGGAAGTTGGGCAATATTAACCAAAATTAAAAATGCATATATCTTTAACTCAACAGTACTAGTTCTACATATTTTACAGATATACTTATAAAAATAACTTTGCAAGTTTATTCATTATAATGCTTGTAATGGCAAAGAAAAAAAGCAGAAAAAGAAAACATTTAGATGTCCATCTGTTGGGGATTGGTTAAATTATGGTTCATCTACATAAAGAGAGAGTACAATTCAGCCATAACACAGAATGAGGACGCTCTTTATATACAAATATAGAACAAAATCCAAGACATATTGCTTTTTGTTGTTTTTTTTAAAGGTAACATCTTTATGACATTTTTTAAAAAAAAATTGGGGAATTGGGGGAGGGGAACAGTGTTGGGGAATTGGGGAGGGGGACCAGCCAAATTGTTGTTTTTCAATCTTAGTTGTGGAGGGTGCCAGTTGCCATCTGGCTGCCTGTTGGCAGCTTGTGGCCTCTAAGCTCAAGGTGGTGTGTTAGTCTTAGTTGCGGGTGGGGGTAGCCACCATCCCATGCGGGAGTTGAACCAGCAGCCTTGTTGTTAGGAGCGCACACCTTATCAACTGAGCCATCTGGGCGGCAGCTCAGCTCAGGGTGCCAAGTTCAGTCTTAGTTGCGGGTGGGCATAGCCACCATCCCATGTGGGAATCATACCCGGCAGCCTTGTTGTTAAGAGCACACGCTCTATCCACTGAGCCATCCAGGCGGCAGCTCAGCTTAAGGTGCCGAGTTCAGGCTTTAGTTGCAGGTGGGTGTAGCCCACCATCGAACAGGCAGTCTTGTTGTTGGGAGCACGTGCTCTCACCAGCTGAGCCATCCTGCCACCAGTTGGCAGCTCAGTGGCAGCTCGGCTCGGGCGCAGCATCACTGGCCCATGTGGGAGTCAACCTGTTGCTCAGAGCTCACGCTCTTAAGCTAACTCTTAACCAACTGAGCCACTCAGCCGGCCCAAGACATAGTGTTAAATAAAAAAAAAAAAAATGTGTGGAACAGGGTATGACATGCCACCATTTGTAGAAAAAGAATGGGGGAAATAAGAATATGGACATATGTGCTTGTATGGATATAAAATGTATTTGGAAGGATATTATAGATACCACTGATTGCCTTTGGGCAGCTGAGATCAGGAGCCAGAGAGAGAGGTTTACTTATATATCATTTTTTGACCTCTTGAGTCTTGGATCATATGAATTTATTACCTTTACAATTTTTCTAAGAAATGTAGGAATGAATCATTTACCAAGTCAAAATAAAATATAATAAAAGCATTTCTTAAGCAATGCTCAAAAAATGAAAAATTAGCTTCTGCTTTCTAAATGGGTGTTCTACTCTTAAAATAGATCCCTACTCTATTTGTATTAATGCCCTATTAGAGAGGCAGAATAGCATAGTGGTTCAAGAGCATGGGCTATGGATCCAACTTAGCAGAAGTCAAACCACAACTCTACTGTTATTTGACAAATTTCTTAACCTCTTTGGGACTCTGTTTCCTCATCTATAAAGTGGGTATACAATCGGACCTGTCTTATAGGGTTTTACAGATGAAATGAGCTTATTCATATAAGGCACAGTGCCTCGCATAGAGGAAGAACTCAATTGTTGTTATTCATTTCTACCATATTAAAAAACCTCATTAAATAACTGACCCATAAGCATTATTCAGGGACTTATTACTTGAGCAATACTGCCAGTTATCCTGTTTTGGGTTTTTCAGATACTCCCGATGTCAACATATATTATACCCTGGATGGCAGCAAGCCTGAATTTCTAAAGAGAATTCGTTATGGTGAAAATAATACATTTAAGTATACAAAGCCTATTACTCTGCCTGATGGAAAAATACAAGTTAAAGCTATTGCAGTCTCTAAGTAAGTTAAGAGCATGGTGATTAAAATAATTTATAATATAATGATATTATGTTTTAATTTTATTTATTTCTTCCTGTGAGAATCAGTGTTGGACTAGAAGGGCACTAAAAAAGTTATTTTAATTTCAGATGTATCTGTAACTTTTGTTTTTTGTCTTCTATTGAGGTATACTGTAAAGTGCACAAATCATAAGATTATAGCTCAATAAGTGCTATGTATATTAATACTATTTATATTTTGAATTCCACATTGGGATTTCACGAACTTTTTTAGGATTTGGAACCTCTGAGGAGATTCATCTGGCTCTGAAGAAAATTCTGCTTTTAATGGATGGTTCTTTTACTGCCTAGGACACAGGCTACAACTACCATGGTCATTCTCTGTTTTATTTTGTATTGGCTTTCAAAGCTACTGTCATTTCATTTTGTTGGACATTAGTTAGTGACTTTATTCCTTTATTCTGTATTTCCTACTCAGTGACTTTTTCCAGTTTTCATATATGGAAACATCTTAATTTGGAAACCATCACCTTCTGTTGTAGAGAAAAAACTCAAATGCTTTGGAAGTCTGTGATTGGGGAATTGTTTTGTGCAGCAATACAGGTTTGGCCACATTTTTGGAACACTTTTAAGCCCCAAACCAACACATGGCTGGCCTAGGTACATACTTTTAAAAGATTCTCCGGGCTCCCCCTGGTTGCTGAACTACTACTGCATGACTTTTTGAGGAGAGCTCTAAATTCTACACCAAAGGTGATTGTTTGAACATTTGAAAATTAAAAAAAAAAAAATGAACAAAATAAAAATGAAAGAAAACAACCCCCCAATACAATTATTCTTCTTTAGTAAATATTGACATTTGCGGCTTTTCCCATTTGCCAGACCACTTCTATCAAAACAAGTCATCTCAATTATCGTTAAAAATTAACAAGCTAAATAGTACTCTCAATGCCTAATGCTGTAAAGGCCCCTTTAGAATCTGCTGGTAGTTGTAAAATGAAGTAGTTATACAATGACAAATTACATAGTTGCAAGGAATTAATAAAGCTTCCAAAGAGTCGAAAAATAAGACGATTCTTTATGTCTCTCACCATCTTGCTCTGTGCCCACCAAGTGTCTATTCTGAAAGCACTGTTAGTATTTCAGGTGTGCTGAGCTTAAGAAAAGTATAAAAAAATTTTTAGAGTTTTCAACACACAAAAATTAGTGCTTGTATACATTTGTGATAAAGTAGTTCTTTATGGAAATTACACCACTTCATTCAAATCTGTTTCTAGGTACTAAAGGCAATTAGTTTCTTAAAGAGACAAATGATTTTAAATGAGATTGTTACCTATTAAAGGTCATTGTTAACATATTAAGAGGAAATATGGTGGTCATGAAGTTTTTAATATAGGGAAATACTTATGCTATAATAAATGAAAAGTATTAGGATAAAAATAACACTATTATTTTAACACTGTTTAAAAATGCACAGAAAAAACCCCAGAAGAAAACATGCCAAACTTTAGCAGTCATTGCCTCTGGTGATACAATCGTGTTGTTTTTTTTTTTTATTACTTTTGTAGCTTCCAAAATTTATGAGCATTATTTTTGTAATAAACAAATCAACAAATAAATAATAAATAAAGTAAAAGATCTCCCAAGTTATGTAACCAGTGCTTGTCAACCTTGGCTGCTAAATCAGTTAACTATTTCTGCATAATAAATCACTCTGAAACTTAGTGTTTTAAAAGAACAGTCATTTTATTTGCTGATTATTCTGTGGGTCAGCATTTTGGTGTGCATTTAATGGGGCAGTTTTTCTGCTGGTATTGCCTCAGATCACTAACAATGGTGGCTACAGTCACTTTTTGCTTCCCTAGAGCTCGATAGTCTAAGAAAGCTTGACTTATTGGGTCGTCATGAAATCATGGCACATTTTTGCATTGAAAAACAGAGAAAAATACGTCATGACTTTCCTGATGACCCAATACATTTCTGGTGGTTGGTGCTGGCTGTTGGCTAAGCCTTGTGTCTCCAGCAGGCCAACCTGAATTTTTTCACATAATGTCTTACTTCCAAAAGCAGTAAGAAAGGTCAAGCCCAGACATAGATGTTTTTCTAGTCTCTGCTTGTGTTAATGTTTTGTTAATGTTTCATTGGCCAAAGCAAGCCACACGGCAACACCCAAAATCAATGTGGGAGGAGATTCTACAAGGGCACAAAGGTGTGGATATCTGGAGGCATGAGGCATCACGGACCGTTAGTGTAACAATTTGCCACAGGTGCCCATTGGAATCTCCATGCCCAGGCCACACCCCAAACCAACTAAATAACAATCTTTGGAAGTGGTACCCAGGCATCAGTATTTTTAAAGTTTCCAGGTGATTCCAATAAGCAGCCAAGGATGATAACTGACAAACTAATAGGAAAAAATAGGTTTCCATTTAGAGAAATTTGACCAACACAACTTTTTTGAAATACATTTTTATTAAAGTGTGGTATTCTAGAATGAAAGGGAAGGAATAAAGGCATTGTCATATATGTGCTTTCATTTGCCCATATGTATGTACATGAATTTCACATCAGAGAATGTTCAGTGAAGAACACAGGTGGACAGAAGGGGCCAGGAACTCAGAAACATCTCAGCAAGGGTTGGGGTTGGGGGTGGGGAATGTCAGGTTTTGATGGTCCATATTGATGATCTAGTCCAATGTTTCTAAACTTTCTGACATCTGCCTTCTTTAAAAGCTACCTTTGTGGTCAGGAACTTCTTATCTCTGATATCACAATTTTGTAGTGTTTTGGCGATGAACATGCATGGTCCTCCCTTTGCCAATGACCTTATACGGTAGTCAAGGTAAATTGAGCCATCTGAGGTAAAAGCTGCCTTGAACCGAAAGTAAGTAGTTGGGTTAGTTAAGAACAATGGTTTTTCTTTAACAGAACCATGGGGGACTCCCCAGTTTTGTATCACTGATTAATAAAGTTAACTTATCAGCAGGTTACCAGGGCATCTATTAGCAGCCCTTTGGAATACATAATGTGCCCTAAAATATTGTTTGTGTGGAGGAAAGCTCCAGATGTCATATCTGTAGGCAGCAACAAAGGCAAGAAGGTAACTGCTTTGAGAGTGGTAGCTTGGAATGTGGGAAAGTAGATGAAGTTTTTTGACCTGCAGATGTGGATTTTAATCCTAGTTCTGTTACTTACTCTTTGTGTGACGTTGATTAGGTTATGTGGTCTTCTGAGTCTTAGTTTTATCATTTGTTAAATAAGGTTAATAGAATTTACTTGACAGCCATTGTGAAAATCAGACATAATCCACTTAGCATAAATTTGGCATTGCACTTGTAGTAGCTGTTATTGTTATTCAGATTTTTAACAAAGGACTAAAAGATTGCTGTTATGTGACCCAACTCAAAAGGCATGCCTCATATTTGAAAAGTGCATGCCTACTGAATAAGTGGTTTCCATTCAACTCCTTCATGTTCCTAAACCAGAGGTCCTCAACTGGACATAATTTTGGCCCCAAGGAGACTTTAATAATGTCTGGAAGCATATTTGGTTTCCACAACTGGAGGTGAGAGTGTGCTAGTGGAATCTACTGGGTAAAGGCCAGGGATGTTGCTAAACATTTTACAGTCAGTGCATAGGACAGCCCCATAACAAAGAATAATCAAGCCCAGGGGTCAGCAAACTTTTGAGATGGAAGAGCCACCAGGGGTCAGCAAACTGTGGCTCGTGAGCCGCAGGCTCTGAAGTAAAATTGAAAATGAAAATAAAACTATCATAGTTTCATTTATAAAATCTTTAAAGGATATTATTTACATAATGATGATTATGTAAAAATATACTTATGGCTCTCAAATATTTAAATTGTTGTGAGGGACAGGATTGGCTCTCCAGGAGTCGGCAAACTTGTGAGACGGAACGTACCCAAAGAGCTGCATGTGGCTCCCGAGCCGCAGTTTGCCGACCCCTGATCTATCCCAAACTTTGAGTAGTTTTCAATGGGTTTAGGAAACCTGATCTAGACCAGGTTGCAGAATTGTTACAGATCCACCTTCATACCTCCCTTGCAACCATTCAAGTAATTCTTGTGTTTTATTGAGGGGATAGTAATCTTTGTGGGGATAGAGCTATATGTAATTTTTTTTATGTTGAATATACCTTATATTGGTATTTTTAAAGATACATATTTAAGGTCTCTGATTCTAACTCTGGCAAAAATTGATGTGTGTTCAAATGAGATTTGGGCTCTGGGTAGGATTTCTAGCTCCAACCCGAAACCTAATCCTTCTTTGGGATTACCATCAGGAAATCCTTCTTAGTAGGCAGTTTAAACTAGTTTCTGGGCTCTATTTGGGGGAAACAAAGTCCACAGGTAAAAGTCTGGCAGGGTCACCAAGGAAAGGGCCAAGCTGTGGTGGAGACAACCTGGACCTTAAGGGAATAGAATAAGTAGATGGGAACCAGGCTTCTACTCAGTGTGATGGTGGGACTGTAAATGGGAACCCCAAGATTATGAAGGGTTTGAATAATCCCGAGATGGCAATGTTTGTGATGTCCTGGAAGTGTGCTAATAAAGAGGATGACTATATCTTGGGTGATAGACCTGGGACCAAAGATGAACATTCATATGTTAAGGTGAATGAATTAAGCAAGTGGTTCATCTAATAGATCATCTATACCTGCATCCAGATTTATGTATCTGTAAATCTGGTTTGGTTATTAAGAGCAAAACAAAACAAGCTTCCCCACAGTTTAGCCATCCTTAAGTCACTCCAGCCAGTGAACATGCAAGTATCCACTGACCATAGAAAGCCAAGCATAGTATTTCTTAAATATTGTCACTCACTGATAGGTGGTGGCTGTTTGTATAAACTGTATTTCTGAGAAAGTTTTTTAAAATGTGGCTTAAAACGTATATATTATTTAATGTTAAACATTTCTAAACTGTTTTAGAATTGATGGTTATGAATGTCTGAATATTTACTTAAAAGAATTTTAAGTTGGGACACTTACTAAAAGGCTCAAAAATTTTAAGAAATATAAAAATCTGGCATGTAAGAGACCTGAGAAATTTAAAAAGAAATGCTAATGAAATAGATAAAATGTAACAAAGACCAATATGAAAATCAGTAAGAACAAAGCAAAGAACACTGAAGGAAGAAGACACCTGGAAATGTAGAAAATATTAAGTACCTTGACAGATCAAACAGAATCACCTGTGTTCCAGCTGTGAGCTTTCAACACAAAATAGTGGGGGTGACAGTTAAACATAATCAAATAAATACACCAAGTGCAGTCATGATGATAGGGCAAAGACAGCTGCTGGGTGTCCCCCAATATCTGTATTTCCCTTCTTTTATAGTAATAGAGCCCATGATTTTTAGTGAGACACATGGTTTCCCACAAGAGAGATATTTCCCAATTCTTGAAACTAGCGAGAGTCGTGTCATCAAATTGTGGTCAGTGGGACATTTGTGGAAGTGATGTGTGTGACTTCTGGAATGTGTGACAGCAGGAAGGAGTGGGCCCTACTTCCTGTTGGGTGGAATGTGGATGTGGTGGTCAGCTATGTTGGATCATGAGGACAAGTGCAATGTAGGGATGGTGGGAGCAACAAGGTAGAAATTTGGCACCATACCCCCATCACCATGGCATCATACCAGCTCTGGGCTGATTACACCCTGTTGCTTCTATCTTGTTTAAGCCACTATTGTTTTGGTTCTGTGTAACAACAGCCAAGCCTATATCCTAATACACAAGGGACATATGTCAAGCAAATATTTACAGAGAACATGATTTAAGAGTACAGGTGATCAAAAAAGGCTGAGAATATCAAGTGTTAGCAAGTATGTGGAGCAACTGGAATCCTCAGAAAATGGTGGTGGGAATGTAAAATGGAACAGCCACAATTTAGGAGTTTCTAAAAAGTTAAAGATATTTACCATATGACCCAGCAATTCCACTCTTAGGTGTCTATCCAAAAGAAATGAAAACATGTCCACATGAAAACTTATATGTGAATGTTCATAGCAGCATTATTTGTAATAGCTCAAAACAGGAAATAATTCAAATGACCATCAACTGGAGAATGGATAAACAAACTGTATTAAATCCATAAAATGGAATACTAAGCAATAAAAACAAACAAACTGCTGATATTGATACATCTATGCAACAACATGGATGAACCTCAAAAAAACGATAAGTGAAAGAAATAAGACGTGTGAGACTATATTTGTATTATTACATTTATTTTAAGCTTCTAGAAAGGCAAAATTATAGATACAGGCAGCAGATCAATGGTTGCCTAGGATAGTAGGTGGTAGCAAGGAGTGACTACAACAAACAGGCACAAGGAATGCTTTTGGGTAATGGAAGTATTTTAAAACTGGATTGTGATAATTGCACAATTTATTAAGTTTACTAAATATCATCAGACTATATACTTAAAATAGGTGCATTTTATGTCTTTTAAATTACACCTCTATAAAGCTGTTTAAAAAAAATAAAGAGGGTCAGCCGAGTGGCACGTTGGTTAAAAGTTGGCTTGGGAGCGTGAGCTCTGAGCAGCAGGCCGGTTGGGATCCCACATGAGGGCCAGTGACGCTGCCCTCTACAGCTAAGATGCTGAACAACAGCTCCACCTGGAGCTGGGCTGTCTTGAGTCACCGGTGACAGCGAAGGCGAAGGCTGCAGTGGGGCAGTGAGCCGCAGTGAGCTGCCGTGAGTGGCCGTCCATTGGCTGGTGACTGACCCGCCTCAGCCAGGAAGAGCGCAATGATAATACCAACATGGGCCAGTGAAGTGACGTCCTCCACAACTAGACTTAAGAACAGAAGGACAGCAACTTGTCTGTTCCCCTTCCCCAATTCCCCAACGCTGTTCCCTTCACCCAATTTCCCAATAAAATCTTAAAAAAATAAAATAAGGATTATAGGTGAGCTGATGGTGCTAAGAATAAATCACCGCCAGTTTTCAGTTGTGAGTGCCTCTATGTTGCTTTCTCATGGAACTTCTTTTGCATCAGAGAGGAACAAGATTAATTGAAATATTATGAACAAGTTGAAAACATGCTAGTATTTGAGGAATAATAGTTAAAATCTACCAGAGCAGAATACATTATGCTACCTACAGCTGTGGTAAGAAAAATTCCCTTGACTCACATGGAATGATATATATAGGTAATGGCATTCTTCGTTTTAGAATAGTTTGAAACTTACAATACGAATCTTTATGGTGAATGTGGTAGACAATCTCTAAAAATGCCCCCCCCACCATGAACCATGCCTCCTGGTGTAGCCCCTCCAGTTGAATCTGGGCTGGCCCTATGACTTATGTTTGACTAATAGAATGCTTCAGAAATGATGCTAAGGCTGGATCACACAAAATGTTGCAGTTTTTGCTCTGGTCACTTGAGACATAAACACTGGGGGAAGCCAGCCACCATGTAGGAAGTCTTACTTCCCTGAGATTTGTGTACTGTGAGGAAGCACAAGCTAATCACATGGAGAGAGAGAGAGAGAGAGAGAGAAAGAGACTGAGAGACCCCATCCTAGGCTCTGAATATGAGGGAAGAGACCATTTTGGACATCCAGCCAAGTTGATCTTTCAGGTGACTGCAGCCCCAGCCAATGTCTGACTGCAGCCACATGGGAGAGCACAGATGAAAGCTACCCAGCTGAGCCTGGTTAACCACGGATTTGTGCTTTTAGTACGCTTTGGAGTGGTTTGTTACAAAGCAATAGATAACCAAAATGAAAATAAGGTAAGGAAAGACTATAGAAGTTGTATTTTGATTTCTCTGATTTAAAATGTAATAAATTTAGTAGCTAGATTGAGGGACTTTAATAAAGCTATCTTACTTGCTAGCAACCTTTTTGGGAATCTTTGTGTAACACAGACTTTTTCTTTTTTTAAAAATTTCAGAGACTGCAGACAGAGTGGCATTGTAACAAAGGTGTTTCAGGTGGACTGTGAACCACCAAATACAGTCTCTTCGGAAGATAGTGTTGAAAATATTCTCAAAGATTCTTCAAAGCAGGCAAGTGATGAAACTAATACATTCAGGTAGTCACCACATTCTTGGTTCCCTCTTTCTCAGTGGCCACATTTTCCCTTTCATTTCATCACCACAGCCATTTTATCTACAGTCAGGTTCTTATAATGAGGTCGTAGTCAACCACTGCAAAGTATCTTTGCTGATTTCCCCCCTTTGGTCATTCTTTCTTGCACCCTGCACATTAGATATTTCTACCCATCATCACTGCCCATGTTCCAGTATCCTCAATTACTCCCCCTTATTTACCGAATAAACAGAAACCTTTAGCTTGGCATCCCAAGTGATCAGTTTTTGTCCTCAGTCTTCCTTTCTTGCTCTGTGACTCCCCTGTGTATACTCCAGCCCAATTAAACTGTGTTTTCTGTGTTGTATAACTGCTCCCCTAGCACCCAGGCCTTCTCCTTTTATAAAATGCTTTGAATATTTGATTACTTTTCTCTTTGTCTGTCTGTCTTCTTGCACTGTAAGCTCCAAGGTGGCAGAGAGCAGGTCTTCCATACTCAATGCCTTGCACAGGAGCAGGTAGAAGAGGTGGTGAGTGTATATTTGTTGAATAGATGCACCAGACTAGTAAAATCCCTCAATGGACATAGCCTTCCGTTATGTTGAAATCTCATCCCCAAATATCTGCAAAGCCTTACATCTTTGGAGAGTGAACTAGACCTGTTTAAGAAGGATATTTGAAACTTCAGTCCCTGAGTTGTGGACATCAGTAAGATAGATCCATGGGCCAAAGGGTGGGCCAACCCATGGTAAGGCAACCAACCAAAAAGTCTCAGTCATGGAGGTCTTGTTGGGGGTGACAAGGGAAGATTTTTTTGGAGTCCCTTCAGCCCAACAGTGGACCAGAGGCCAGAGAGGAGGCTGTAGCACCAAAGAAGAAGGTGCAGGCATGGTGCGGGTCTCAAGTATGATGAGGGCCCATGAGGCCTCTCACCAAACAGAGGGAAAGATACTGCGCAGAGACTGAGCCTTACATGTATCAGTGGGTACTCAGTCTTAATCAGACATGAGGGACTGAGTACATGAAGAAGAAAGTCCAAGAGAAGAGTGTTGAAGGACAATGTGGGCAGGTAGTGTACTTAAGTCCTGTCTTGATCTGAGCCCACCCTGTCTTTGCCCCCTGGAATTGGTGGTCCCTCTGTTATTACTTAGACTCCTATGATAGCAACACCCTGCCTACATGTTCTGCTACCTGCCTCTTGTTTTGGCTACTTGACCTGGTGGGGCCTACCAACCAGACATACTGCCAACCAAGCAGCCCAGATACAAAACTGTGTGTTTCCAGAGTAAGGTGAGACAGCGGTCCCTTTGTAGAAACTACTGTAAGTCCTTTCAAGTATGAAGTACATGCTATGACACTGCCTCTGCCATGTAACTTAATGTTTACATGCTACATGGGCATAATCAAGTGATTGACATGCAATCTCTTTATTCCTAGGATTTGAAAAATGGGTTTGTTGGATCAAAACTAAGGAAGAAATCCAAGAATGCTGAAAATAAACTGGTTTGGAATGTTAACCTTAGAAAGTTTCCAGGTATGACATGAGAGAATGAAGATAAGATTTAGTATTCTAAACCCCCAAACAGGTTCACTGCTTGTTTTCTTGTCTGTAGAAGGGTAGGATTAAGAAATTTGAATTTTAGTTATTTTAGCTAACAGCTTAAGACCATCTGATCAATAAGTCCAACAAAGTCAGGTTTATCGTCATTGCAGCAAGGGAGAGAGACTATATACCAGAGAACTCATGAAGCCTCTCACCAAACAAAGGGAATGATACAGTAACAGCATTTGGGGAAAGGGTAGAGTTTGGGTGAAATGTAAATGAAAAAGTTTTGATAGGCTTAAAGCATAGCAGGGCAGCATATGAAGTAGTCACCATCAGTTATGGACTAGGAAGGAACTAGGGTTCTGTTACCTTGGAAACTATAAAGATATATGTGACTGTTGTGCTCAGAAACCCTTCTCTAAAGCTCTGTACCAGGGTTGGAAATTGAGGCTGTTTCTCTATGTCAAAGTGACTCAGGTCCTCAAGCAAGAGTCAGATGTTTCATTCTTACTGATACGATTTCAAACAGCAAAGTTACTGATAATCTGATTTTAGAGAATAAGGTATTTTGGCAAGTAAGAAACAATAGTCACTCAAAAGTGGGGTGGGGCGGGAGGGTACTGTTATGATATTTTACTGCTGCAATGTGTCCTGGGGAGAAATAATATTTCCTGTTAACCTTGCAGTTGGACTTATCTATTTTACCAGCCTGATATGAAATGTTGTGGAATGTAGCAGGGCAGATTTTAATTTTCTGCTTGGTTAATTTTTCTTGGTGCTAATTCAACTGAATGGGGGCTTCTTTATATAATTGCTGCTTTAGGGAAAGAATGTAATGACAGTGGTCCCTTATTAAAAGGTTTCCAACTATGAAGATGTGTTTTCATGATTACATATGTGATTACAGGTGCTCACAGAACAATGTTTTTCATGTAATTGTAGATCTCAAGGTAGGTGAAAGAACTGAAGCTAAAACATTGAAAGATCTTCGCTTCTCAGAGAGTCCCCTGGAAATTCCAGCTTACCATGAAGAATCAGGTTCTAGACCACCCACCCATCAGTCCCAGGTAACTTCTAAGGAAAATCTTCAGGGTACTAAATACCTACTATTAATATATTTTTGTGTTTCCCATGAAATACTTTAAGGCAGTGTCCCCAGCCTTTCCCCCTTGTGCCAGGCACTGTTCCAGAGCTGGGAATATTGTTTTAGACAGAAAGTCCCGTGTACTCACAGAGCTTACATATTATTGGGTGTGGGAGTAGGCAGATTTAACTATGTAAATAATTAAACAAAAGTTTAAATTGTTGTGTCATGAGAAAGATAAAACTGGGTAATGGAATAAATAGAGTAATGGTTCTCAAAGTGTGGACTTCACAGGCCAGTATGATCAGCATCACATGGGAGCTCATTAGAAATGCAAATCCTCAGGCCCCACCCTTGACCTACTGAACTAGGGACTCTGGAGGTGGACCCAGTAATCTGTTTTAATTTGCCCTTCTTCTGATGCATACTCAAGTTTGAGAATCCCTAGGACAGAAAATGATGGAAGAACAGTGTTCTAAGTCAGGGTGATAAGAGAGGGCTTCCTTGGAAAGGTAACATTTGAATTGAGCCTTCAAGATGAACAGAAGCCAGCCCTGCAAAGATCTCGGCAGCAGTAACAAGTACAGCAAAGTGAGGGATTACAAGGAGGCTGGTGTGGCTGTAGCATAGGAGATAAGGTGGGAGAGGTAAGCTGAGGCCACAGCATGGAGAGGTGTGGTTCTCAAACATGCCTGCACATTCGAATCACCTGAGAGCCTTCAAACCAGTCCTAGGAACTCAACCTCAGAAATTCCGATTTAATTGGTCTGGTGTGAGGTTTGGGAATGGTTTTATTTATTTACTTTAATTCACCTACAAGTGATTCTAATGGGCAGACATGGTTGGGAATCACAGATGCTATGGGTGAGGCCCATTGTAAGGAGCTTGGCTTTTCTTCTATCTGTAAAGGGAATCCATTTGGAGGGTAAGAAATTATCTCATTTACATTTAAACATTTTCTCTTTGGCCACGGTATGGAGATTTGGCTGTAGAAAATAAGAGGGGAATATTATTTAGGAAGATTTTGTTCCTGGCGAGAGATGATGGTGGCCTGTACCAAGGTTATACAAGAGATGATCATAGGAGGCAGTGGAAATCCAGATGTGTTTTGGAGGTAGAGCCAACAAGTTTGGTTAAGGGATCAGATGGATAGGAGGAGGGAAAGGAAAGAGTCAAGGATGACTCTCAGGGTTCTGGCCTGAGCATCTGGAGTTGATGGTACCATTAATTAAGATGGGGAAGGTGAGGAAGGAGCAGGTGTTCAGGGGCTCATTAGACATTCAAGTGGAGGTGTTAAATAGACTGTTGGCCATACAAGCTCAAATGCAGTGAATAGGTCAGGCCTGAAGATATTCAGTATATAGATGGTATTTAAAGCTTGGGTCTGAATGAGATCACTTACCAAGGGTGTACAGAAAATGAAGAGAAGATGGCACAAGGCAAAATTCTTGACTCAGAGGTTGAACAGAAGAGGAAGAGTCTGAGAAGTAGGAAAAATGCCCCCCCCCAAAAAAAGAAAGGATATCATAGAAGCCAAGAGAAGAAAGGGTTTCGGGAGTAGGCAGTGGTCATCCGTGTCAAATGTTACTGGGATTCAAATTAGACAAGGACAGGGATTTGTCCATTGGATTTGATAAGATGGAGGTGATTTATGACCTCAATAAAAGCTATATCAATACATTCTTACTATATAACACAAGAAAGATGCCCTTATACTAGTTGCCTATGCCTATGCCTACTTCTACTACTACTACTATTATAGCAATTTGATTTTTAAATTTTTATAAAATCCAATTTAGAATTTTGTCATCTAAAGACAACCCAGGAGCCCTTGCTGTCTCCCTCCAATCTGAGCCCCACGTAGAACATACATGGAGTCACATTGTTCTATCCAATTACTACTGCTTCTTGTGATTCCAAGCTTGCTTACACTTAACATCAAGTATAAAGGATGTTAGAAGGCATGTTTCCAAAGGCTGGTTGCACATCAGAATCATCTGGAGGGAACTTTAAATATATACATAGATCCCCAGCTACCCCTCCTTCTATCCTCCTAGATAATCTGACTTCATAAGTCTGGATGTAGTCTATGGATGACTTTGATGATTAGCTCAGCCTGAGAAGCACTGGCCTAGAAGACCAACTCTCCTTATCCTGAGGTCATGCCCTTTCCATCAGTTCCAATCTCTAACTGTGGTATAACTTGGCCTGACCTCCTGGGTTCTTCCATCCACCCACTATATTTTCTGGAGGACCACAAAGCTCAGGCCAGAGGACCACAGACCTAAAAAGGCCTGCTTGTAAACCCCACCAAACAAAAGGACAACCATCCCTACAATAGAATATTGCCCTTCCCAATTTTCTGGAAAGAACGATTACCTGGTTACCAAATAGACTAATGAGCATATGCAACTCCTGCGAGTAATGTTTGCTGGTGTTACCCAAATAAGAATACTGCTTCTGAGATTTAAAAAGTATCATTTTGAAGAATGAATGGTATATGACAAAACATAAGCATAGCTATTTTCAGAAAAGCAGTCTAATGTGACTTTAATTTTCTATATGTCTAGAAAGAATTCTTTTCTCTGTGCAAGGATATTTGGATTACCTTGCCCACCTAGTTATTTAAGAATTGTTTCCAAAGGAAAGATAGAGTAAAACAATATGTAAAGATTTCAAGATTCAGAATCTCAAAAAACTAGGAACATGGGGACAAGTTTGGAGAATTTGACTAAAGTTCAGAGGGCCAAAGAGTCCAGAAAAAGATCACAAAATGTTTATCTTCCACCTTTTTTCTTCATATTGGTAAATGATTCTTCTCAATATTCCAGCTCAATCCCATCAGGAGCATACTTCAGCAAACATCAGAGTTAATGATGCTGGTGGTATTACACCTCAATAATCACCAGCGAGATGTCTCTGAGCTAAACTTCTGGTCTGGGGCCACCGAAGGGGCCAGGCAGAAATAGTCTGAGTGGTAGATAAATGACAGTGACATCTGGCTTTAGTGTCAGGACACAAGGTTTGGGGGCTCTCTGTCCAGGTGGAATGCCCCCACCAGGTAAAAGGGTTATCTCTGCTCAGCTCCAGCCAACCTTTGACAAGAAGGCCTACCAGGTCATTGTTGCCACATCTAAGAATTTGCAAGTGAAGCCAGAAACCTGCATCTTTATATGTTATAACCTAATTTTAAATTTTAGCAATTGCTTCAAAATTTGTATATTTTTGTATATTTTGGGCCAAAAACAAACCCAATGGCAGGCCAAATTGGCTAATAGACCACCACTTCGTGATTTCTCTTCTAGGCCATGTTGGATCTGACACAAAAATCAACTAAAAACCTTTGACTGATCCCCACTGCCTGCAGCATAGTCTTGAGTCTGAAACTCAACCCACAGACAGGGAGTTTACTGGGGTCAGATAGGCTTTAGTACGTGAGATACTACACTGCTGGTGATGAGACCTTGAGCAAGTGACTTAGACTTTCTGAGCCTCAGCATTCTCATCTCAAAAATGGGGAATATATGTTTCTCTTGATATGATGCACTAAGATGGACACAATATCATTTCTCTCATATTTGTACCAAAATGCGTGACTGAATCCAAGCACAAGGAAACATGAGACAAAACCAAATTGAAGGAGATTCTACAAATTAACTGACCTGTTACTCTTCAAAAATGTCAACATCATGACAGATAAAGACAAGCTGAGTAAGCATTCCAGATTAAAGGAGACAAAAGAGACATGATAACTAAATGCAGAGTATGATACTAGAATGAATCCTAGACCAGGAAAAAAATACAGCTGTGAAGGGTATCATTGGCACAATTAATAAAACTTGAATTATATCTTTATAGGTTAGATAATAGTACTGTGTAACTGTTAACTTTTCTGGTTTTGATCATTATGCTGTTGTATAAGAGGAAATCCTTTTTTGGAGGAAATGTACAGTGAAGTATTTTGAGACGGCATCATAACTACAGTTTTTTCGTCATGATTCAGAGAGAGACAGAAAATGAAATCACTTGGGGAAAAATGTTAATGTGAACAATTGGTCAAACTGGTTATACAGAAGTTATTTATACAATTCTTGCAACTTTTCTGTAAGTTTGAAATTATCAAAAGAAAATATTATAAAAGTAAAATAAAATGGAAAAATACTACACACATCACAAGTTCATTGTGAAATGTCAAGGGGATAATGGCTACAAAATGTTGGGCACATTTTATTACTGTTAGACCCTCCATAAGTGTTCACTTCTCCCCTTTACGTTCTTTCTTCATTCAACCTTCCTTTCTGTCCTATTCTTCTACCACTTGGACCTATAGACCACATGAAGCTACCTGAGTCCCTGGATAGGCCATGTACTGTAATATTTATCTTTGTCCCCTTCCTTGCATCAAATAAAAATATGTCAAAATGAGTTAAATGTTTGTGGGTAACAGCAGACAGTTACTCCATTTGTTCTTTTAGGTGAGTCTTTTTGAGTTTCCTTAGAGATATAATCTTGGAGAAAAATGGATGCTAACTTAGGTTTTCAAATTCTAAAATCTGGTCTGTCTGATGGTAAATTCAGATATCTTTGTTTGTAAACTCATGTTTTTAATGAAATACCATATCTGATTATGAATAGCACTTCAATTTTTAAATTTTGGGTACTGAGGTAATCATTACTTATGACTTCCCCCATCATGGTTTTTAACAGATGAGTGCTGGATAGAAGATAAAACATTAAAATGATTTTCTGATGAAATTTTATTGTATCAGCTTTACCATGATTTTATTCGTAATTTTAGTTCTCTAGTTTTGCACACGTAACTGGCCAGAAGAGTTTGACAAGCACGGAGATCATGAGAATTCAAAGGGAGACAGACTTTCTCAAGTAAGTATCTCATTCTCTTCACTATTTCTTAAATCCTACTTAGACACATTAAGGTAAAAAAGAATTTAATCATGGGACATAACAATGGTGTTTGCCCACTCCGAGCTCTTTTTTATTAAATTTTTACAGATTGTAAAGATATAATTGTTATACAATAAACTGTACTTATTTAATGAGTACAATTGACATGTGTATGTAACCTCGAAACTATCACCACAGTCAAGAAAATGAACAAATCTACCACCTCCAAAGTTTCCTACATGGTACCTTTTGGAAATTCCTCTTGTGCCCCTCCTCATCCCTAGGCAACTACTGATCTGCTGCTTGTCACTACAGCTTAGTTTGCATTTGATTCCATATGTAAATGGAATGATTCAGTATGTTTTTGTTTTTGTTTTTTTTTGGCCAGGCTTCTTTCACTCAGCCTACTTATTTTGATACTTGCCCGTGTTGTTGAATGTATCAAACATTTATTTATTTTTATTGCTGAATAGTATTCCATTGTATGGATATATCACAGTTTGTTTATCCAGTTAGTTACTTATTGATGGACATCAGGGTTGTTGACAGTTTTTGGCTGTTACCGATAAAGCTGCTATGAACATTTGTAAGCAAGTGATCCTGTGCACAGATACTTTCATTTCACTGAGGTAAATACCTAGCAGTGGAATGACAGAGTCATATGATAGGTATATGTTTTTATTTTCCTTTTTCTTTTAACTTTTTTTTTATAACAATTTCAGGTTTACAAAACAACATAATGATTAGACATTTACATGCCTCACAAAGTGATACCCCCCATTTTATTACCCCTCTGACATCATATGAAGCTATTATAATACCATTGACTATATTCCCTATGCTATACTTTATATCCCGTGACTATATACCAGGGGTGCCAAAAAAATGCACACAAGTGGACATTTTGGTCAATGTTGCTCAAGCAGTAGTAGTCTGCCATAATCAGAAGTGTTTGGACACTGATGGTAACCACTTTGAGCACCTCTTGTAATTGCAGAAGTCAAATGTGACTTGTATTCGTTGTTATCAGTATATATTTAGTATTACAATTTTAGTACAGTTTTACTTTCTTAAAATGTGTATACATTCTTGGCACCATATATGTATACATATGTGTGTGTGTGTATATATGTGTATGTGTGTATATATATATATATATATATACATACACACATATATATTTAATTATAGTTGACATTCAATACTATTCTACTTCAGCTTCAGGTGTACAGCGCAGTGGTCACACATAATCTATGAAGTGATCCTTTTGCTAAGTCCAGTACCCATCTGGTACCCTACATAGTCTTTACAACATTATTGATTATATTCCCCATACTGTCTTTCACATCCCCATGACTATTTTATGATTACCAATTTGTATTTTCTAATCCCTTCATCTTCTCCCCTATATCCCTCAGCGCCCTTCTATCTAGCAACCATCAGTTTGTTTTCTGTATCTCGTAGTCTATTTCTGTTTTGTTTGCTCATTTATTCTGTTCTTTAGATTCCACATATATGTGAGATCATATGGTATTTGTCTTTCACAGTCTGACTTATTTCACTTAGCATAATATTCTCTAGATCCATCCATGTTGCAAATGGTAAGATTTTATTCTCTTTTATAGCAGAGTAATACTCCATTGTATACATAGATGTACCATAGCTTCTTTACCTAATCATCTATGATGGGCATTTAGGTGTTTTCATATCTTGGCTATTGTGAATAGCACTGCAATAAACATACGGGTGCATATATTTTTTAAAATTAGTGTTTTGGATTTATTTGGATAAGTACCCAGGAGTGGAATTTCTGGGTCACAAGGTAGTTCTATTTTTAATTTTTGAGGAACCTCCATACTGTTTTCCATAGTGGCTGCACCAATTTGCAATTCCACCAACAGAGCACGAGGGTTCCCTTTTCTCCACATCCTTGCCAGCACTTGGAGTTTGTTGATTTATTGATGATAGCCATTCTGCTAGAGTGAGGTGGTATCTCATTGTGGCTATTATTTGCATTTCTCTAATGATTAGTGATGTTGAGCATCTGTTCATGTGTCTATTAGCCATCTGTATGTCCGCTTTAGAGAAATGTCTCTTCATGTCATCTGCCCTTTTTTTTTTTCAATTTTATTGAGAAACAGTGTGTTTTTCCAGGACCCATCAGCTCCAAGTCAAGTAGTCGTTTCAACCTAGTTGTGGAGGGCACAACTCAGTGGCCTATATGGGGATCGAACCAGCAACCTTGGTGTTGTGAACACTGTGCTCTAACCAACTGAGCTAACCAGCCACACCGCTCTGCCCATTTTTTAATTGGGTTGTTTGTTTTTTTGGTGTTGAGTTGTGTGAGTTTTTTAATAAACTATGTATATTAACCCCTTATCAGGTGTATCATTGGCAAATATCTTCTACGATTCAGTAGGATGTCTTTTTTGTTTTGTCATTGGTTTCCTTTGCTGTGAAAAAACTTTTTACTTTGATATAGTCCTATATATTTATTTTTTCTTTTGCTTCCCTTGCCCAAAGGGATATATCAGTAAATATATTACTAAGGATAATGTCTGCGAGTTTACTTCCTACATTTTTGTCTAGGCGTTTTATGGTTTTGGGTCTTCCATTTAAGTCTTTAATCCATTTTGAGTTTATTCTTGAATATGGTGTAAGAAGGTGGTCCAGTTCCATTTTTTTTGCATGTATCTGTCCAGTTTTCCCAGGATCATTTATTAAATAAACTCTCCATTGATCTATGTGTCTGTTTTAATGCCAACATCATGCTGTTTTGATTACTATAAACTTGTAGTATAATTTAATATCAGGGAGCGTGATACCTCCTGCTTTGTTCTTATTTCTCAGAATTGCCGTGGCTATTCAGTGTCTTTCATGGTGCCATATAAACTTTAGGATTATTTGTTCTAGTTCTTTGAAAATGCCATTGGTATTATGATAGGGATTGTATTGAATCTATATATTGCTTTGAGTACTATGGACATTTTAACTATATTAATTCTTCCTATCCATGAGCATGGTATATTTTTCCATTTATTTGTAACTTCTTTAATTTCTCTCTTCAATGTCTTATAATTTTCTGAGTACAGGTCTTTTATTTCCTTGATTAAATTTATTCCTAAGTATTTTTCTGATGCAATTGTAAATGGGATTTTCTTAATTTCTCTTTCTGATAGTTTGTTATTGGTGTATAAAAGTGGAACTAATTTCTGAATGTTAATTTTGTATCCTACTACTTTACTAAATTCATTTATCATTCTAATAGTTTTTTGGTGGAATCTTCGGGGTTCTCGGTATATAGCATCATGTCATCTGCAAATAATGATGATTTTACTTCTCCTTTCCAATTTGGATGCCTTTTATTTCTTTGTCTTGTCTGATTACTGTGGCTTGAACTTCCAGTACTATGTTGAATAAAAGTGGTGAAAGTGGGCATCCTTGTCTTGTTTCTGATCTTAAGGGGAATGCTTTTAGCATTAGCATATATTGAGGTATGTTCCCTCTGTTCTCACTTTGCTGAGAGTTTTTACCATAAGTGGATGCTGGATTTTCTTAAATGATTTTTCTGCATCTATTTATATGACCATATCATTTTTATTTTTCATTTTGTTGATGTGATGTATCACGTTAATTGGTTTGTGGATATTGAGCCAACCTTGCATACCAGGAATAATCCCACTTGATTCTGGTGTATGATCTTTTTAATGTATTGCTCAATTTAGTTTGTTAATATTTTGTTAAGGATTTTTGCATCTGTATTCATTAGGGATAGTGGCCTATAGTTTTATTTTTTTTGTGTGATGTCTTTGTCTGGTTTTGGAATCAGGGTAATGATGTCTTCATAAAATGAGCTTGGGAGCCTTCCCTCCTTCTGGATTTTTTGGAATAGTTTGAGGAGAATGGGTGTTAATAATTCTTTAATTGTTTGGTAAAATTCCTCTGAGAAGCCATCTGGTACAGGACTTCTGTTTGTTGGGAGGTTGTTGATTACTGATTCGATTTCATTGATAGTAATTGGTTTGTTCAGATGTTTTGTTTGTTTGTTTTTATTCATCCTTGGAAGATTGTATGCTTTTAGGAATTTATCAGTTTCTTCCAGATTGTCTCATTTGTTAGCATATAGTTGCTTGTAGTATTTTCTTAAAATTTTTTGTATTTCTGTGATGTCTGCTGTCACTTCTTTCATTTCTGATTTTATTGACTTGGGTCCTTTCTCTCTTTTTCTTGTCAATTCTGGGTAAAGGTTTGTCAATTCTGTTTATCTTTTCAAAAACCAGCTCTTGGTTTCATTGATCTTTTTTTTCTTTTTTTATGGGGTGGTGTCTCTATTTCATTTATTTCTGCTCTGATCTTTGTTATTTCCATCCTTGTACTCACTTTGGGCTTATTTTGCAGTTCTTTTTCCAGTCCCCTTAGTAGGTGTAAAGATAGACTGTTGATTTGAGATTTTTCTTGTTTCTTTAGGTAGGCCTGCATTACTATGCATTTCCCTCTTGTGACTGCTTTCCCTGCATCCCATAGATTTTGGGTTGTGTGTGTTCATTTTAATTTGTCTCAAGGTATCTTTTGATTTCTTTTTTTTTTTAATTTTTATTGGGGATTTGGGGGGATGGGAACAGTGCTGGGGAATTGGGGAATTGGGGAAAGGGGAACAGACAAGTTGCTGTCCTTTTGTTCTTCAGTCTAGTTGTGGAGGACATTGCTTCACTGGCCCAAGTTG
>NW_017731545.1:32087-52293 GCF_001890085.2 Hipposideros armiger | reverse complement strand
CTAGACTGAAGAACAAAAGGACAGCAACTTGTCTGTCCCCCTTCCCCCAATTCCCCAGCACTGTTCCCATCCCCCCAATTCCCCAATAAAAATCTAAAAAAAAAAAAGAGTGCATGCTTTATCCACTGAGCATCTGGGTGGCAGCTCAGCTCAAGTTGCTGAATTGTCTTAGTTGTGGGCGGATGTAGCTCACCATCAAACAGGCAGTCTTGTTGTTAGGAGTACGTGCTCTCAGCTCAGCAGCAGCTCGGCTCAGGTGCAGCGTCACTTACCCATGTGGGAATTGAACTGGCGGCCCTGTTGCTCAGAGCTTGTGCTCTTAAGCCAACTCATAACCAACTGAGCCACTCGGTTGGCCTTCAATCTTCTTAAATCTGTTGGGACTTGTTTTGTGTCCTAGCATGTGCTTTATCTTGGAAAATGTTTCATGTACGCTTTAAAAGAATGTATATTCTGCTGCCTTGGGGGTGAAATGCTCTAACAATATCAATTAAATCCATCTGGTCTAGCGTGTCATTTAAGGCTGCTATTTCCTTGTTGATTTTCTGTCTGGAATGGTGTCAATGGCATGTTAAAGTCCCCTACGATAGTGTTATTGTCAATCTCCCCCTGTATGTCGGTCAATATTTGTTTTATATATTTAGGTGCACCTATGTTGGGTGCATAGAGGTTTACTAGGGTTATGTCCTCTTGTTGGATTGATCCTTTTGTTATTATGAAGTGCCCTTCTTTGTCTTTTATTATAGTCTTTAACTTAAAGTCTATTTTGTATGATATAAGTATTGCTACTCCAGATTTTTTCTCATTTCCATTTGCGTGAAATATCTTATTCCATCACTTTACTTTCAGTCTGTGTGTCTCTTTTGATCTGAGGTGGGTCTCTTATAGACAGCATATGCATGGGTCTTGTTTTCTTATCTATTCAGCTACCCTATGTCTTTTGATTGGAGCATTTAATCCATTTACATTTTAAATGATTATTGATAGGTACATAGTTATTGCCATTTTATTATTTGTATTTCTGGTCTTTACTAGTTTATTTTATCCTTTCTTCTGTTTAAAGAAGCCCTTTTAACATGTTCTGTAATACTGACTTGGTGGTAATGAATTCCTTTAGCTTTTTCTTTTCTGTGAAGTTTTTATCTCTCCTTCAAATTTTAAATGATAGCCTTGCTAGGTAGAGCAATCTTGGTTGTAGGCCCTTGTTTTTCATCACTTTGAGTATTTCCTGCCTTTCCCTTCTAGCCTGCAAAGTTTCTGTGGAAAAGTCAATGATAGTCTTATGGGAGCTCCCTTGTAAGTAACTAGCTAGCTTTCTCTTCCTGCTTTTAGGATTCTCTCTTTGTCTTTAACCTTTGCCATTTTAACTATCATGTGTCTTGGTGTGGGCCTATTTGGGTTCATCTTGTTTGGGACACTCTGAGCTTTCTGGGCTTGTATGTCATTTTCCTTTATCAGGTTAGGGAAGTTTTTGGTCATTATTTCTTCAAATACATTCTTGATCCCTTGCTCCCTCTCTTCGACCTTCTGGTACTCCTGTGATGTGAATGTTGTTGTGCTTGATGTTGTCAAACATGTCTCTTAAACTATTTTCGTTGTTTTTATTGTTTTTTCTTTTTGTTGTTCCGATTGGGTGTATTCTGCTACCTTGTCTTTTAAATTGCTGATTTGATCCTCTGCTTCATCTAATCTGCTGGTGATTCCTTCTAGTGTGTTCTTCATTTCAGTTATTGTATTCTTTATAGGATATTTTTCATGGTTTTTATGTACTTTATGCTTGCTATCTCTTTGTTGAAATTCTCACAGTGTTCCTTAAGCATTCTTTTTTTTTTTTTTTAAAGATTTTATTGGGGAATCAGGGAAGGGGAACAGACAAGTTGCTGTTCTTTGGTTCCTCAGTCTAGTTGTGGAGGACGTCGCTTCACTGGCCCATGTTGGTATTATGATCATTGCGCTCTTCCCGGGTGAGGCAGTCGGTCGCCGACCATTGGATGGCCACTCATGGTAGCTCATGGCAGCCCACTGCAGCCCCACTGCAGCCTACATTGTTGCCAGCCACTCACGGCAGCCCAGCTCCAGGTTGAGCTGTTGCTCACCATCTTAGCGGTGGAGAGTGCAGCGTCACTGGCCCATGTGGGAACTGAACCGGTGGCCCTGCTGCTCAGAGCTCGTGCTCCCAAGCCACTCTTAACCAACTGAGCCACTTGGCCAGCCCTCCTTAAGCATTCTTATAATCAGTGTTTTAAACCCTTTTTCTGGTATGTTGGTTGCCTCCATTTTATTTAGGTCCATTTCTGGAGGTTTCTTCTGTTCTTTTATTTGGGACATATTTCTTTGTTTCTCCATTCTGGCTGCCATTCTGTGTTTGCTTCTATGTATTAGGTAGATCTCCTGTGTCTCTCAGTCTTTGCTGGGTGACCTTATGTATTGAAGTATGTGTCCTGTGTAGTCGAATTGCACCTTCTTCTTAATCTCCTGTGTGTGCATTGCAGAGTTGTCCTGGCTCAACTCCTGTTGTAGTTGAGCCTTGACTGCTTTTGACACATCTATGGGTGGGATTGACTCCCAGGCTGACTAGCTGTGAGGATTGGCTATGCCCACAGTGTATGAACTGCTGTGTGAGGGCTGACACCTCAGAAGAGACTTCGCCCCTGTGGGCTCTATTGCCTGTTGAGAACCCCATCTGGGTGCACCAGTTGTGAGTCTAACCAGGTAGTGCTCTGGTGTGGTCTGAAGCTGCACTCTGGGTACATTGTTTCTGGTGTCTCTTGGGCAGAGCTGTTGTGCAGGGCAATTTGAGCCCTGCCTGTTACTGGCCCATGGGCACCTGGTAGGTGCCTCAAAGCTGTATGTAGTTGGTTGCTGCCTGTGCTGGATGTAGAGACATGTGGGGGTGGCCTCGCTGTGAAATGAGGTCTGCTGCCACCAATAGTGGCATGAGGCAGCTTATCAAAAGGTCCAGCGTCCCCTAGGCCTATTGCCACCTGTCAGCTGCCCATGAGGCCCAGCTGTTGGAAGAGGTTCCTTAGGTGCATGTGCCTGGCTGGCTGACCTGGTGTTGAGAGTGCCTTCAGTGATGCAGCACTAGCTAGGCAGGATGGAGTTCAAGTGATTCACGAGACGTGACCAGTGGTTTTTACAACATTAATGCAGATTCAGCTCTTACACTAGTACCTGTCCTGTGACCACCTTGCCCAGCACCCTGAGAGCACTGCAGCCACCCACCCCCTTAGGCTTGCAAATTCCTGAGAGCTGATCTTGAGTGGCTGCAACATAGTTTTTGGGTCACTGTTCACCACCAAAATCTCTACAGGCCATTGCTGATTGTCCACTGCTCTAAAAAACCTCCTTGGCTTGTGTGGTCGGGGCTGGTCACCTAGTTGCCCAAAGTGCTCCTGGCAGTGCAGATCTGTGTAGGGCGGGGTGGGGTTCCAGGGTGGTTTCTGCAAGGTCAATACAGTCTCTGCTCGTGGGCCCTTGACCACCCCACAAAAATGCCCTGAGAACACTATGGTCAGCCACTACCCATCTATGCTGCAGTGCAGGTGTTGTTTTAACACCCTCCAGCAAATGTTCCCCGGCCACCACAGGCCCTCCACCTGCTTTAATCTGCTTTAATCTGCAGCCTGTGAGGCGGGGCCAGCAGCCCAGCAGTCAAGAATTTCCTGGGCGGAGGTGACCAGTTAGCTCAGTTGGTTAGAGCGTGGTGCTGATAACACTGAGGTTGCTGGTTTGATCCCCGCATGGGCCACTGTGAGCTGCTCCCTCCTTAAAAGAGTCAGCTATGCCATTGTAGCATGAAAGCTACAATGACCATGGCTATTCCCCAATAAAATTAAAAAAGAAAAAATAAAGTTTCCTGGGCGACATAGCACCAGCTATGTTGCACCAGCTATGGGGAGGGAGGGTACCCAGGGCATCACCAAGGCAGTGAGCGGGCAGATTTCCACTAGACCAATTCAGTCCCAAACTTGGGCCTTTTGGGAAGGGCTTAATCCTGAAAAGATGGCACCCCACCTATAAGCCACATGTGTGTAGGCTCCACACAGGGAAAACAATGACACCCATCTCTCCAGTTCCTGTGCCAAAGGTACTCAGTTCAGTCCTTCCCTGCGTGTCCCTGGGCCTCCTGAGCTGCCACCCCTTCCACCAGAGACCAGATGAGTGCCCGCCAGCGAGTGAATCCATGTGTTGGCTCTACAAGAGGGTGTCTGGGTTTCCAGGCACCTTCTGCCTTATAGGGAAGGGCAGGCAGAGTCTTTGCTGATTTTCACTGCCAGATGCCGGGGGAATGCCTCTTCCTAGCACAGGACCCCTGGGCTGGGGAGCCCCCTTCCCTCTTCAGGGGGTTCCTTTGCCACCAAGGTTTCCCCACCCCCCTGGCACTCAACCTCTTTCTGTGGATTTGAGGTCAGTCTGTTTCGCGTCTCTGCCCCTCCTACCAGTATCAACATGGCCTCATCTTTATATCCTTAATTATAATGGTTCTGTTTAGCTAGTGTTCAGATGTTCTTGAGGCTGATTGTTTTATAATTTATTTGTAATTTTGGTGTGATCCTGAGATACAGTTAGTGTTTCTCTAATCCACCATCATCCCTGACAGATGATAGGTGTATGTTTAACTTTTTTAAAAACACTGTTCAACTGTTTTCCAAAGAGGTACCATTTCACATTCCCACCAGCAGTGTATGAGAGTTACAGTTTCTCTGCATCTTCACCAGCACCTTTATTTTTGTTTTTGTCCATTCTAGTGAGGTGGTGGATGTGGTTTTCATTTGCATTTTCCTAGTGACTAATAATTTTGAACATTTTTTTGATGTGCTTATTTGATGCATCTTCTTTGGGAAAGCGTCTGTTCAAGCTTTTTGTTCTTTTTAAAAATTTGATTCTATAGCTTGTCCTTATAGAATTAATTATACATGTTTTCTTTTGTTAGATATATGCTTTGCATATATATTCTCCCAGGCTTGGCTTTTCATTTTTTTATGAAAGTTTTTTTTTCTAAAGAGCTAATGTGTTTACTTTTGATGAAATCTAATGTATTAATTTTTCTTTTATACTTCCTGCTTATTTTGACATATTTAAGAAATCTTTCCTAAACCCAAGATATTTCCCACTCACTAAGATTTTCTTTTATGTTTTCTTCTAGAAGTTTTATATCTTACATTTAGGTCTGTGGTCTATATTTAGTTAATTTTGTATGTGGTATGAGGTAAGGGTTCAGGCTTATATTTTTGCATATGGATATCCATTTATTCCCGAAAAGATGATCCTTTCCCCATTGATTACTTTTGGAATACTTAAAAGCAATTGATGATATTTGTGTGAATCTGTTTCTGGCCTCTATATTCTGGTCCATTGATTTTTGTCTGTATTTATTTACTACTACACTGTTTTGATTACTATAGTTTTATAATAGGTTTTGAAACCAAGTACTGAAATTCTCCAACTTTGTTCTTCATTCACAAAAATGTTTTGGCTATTCTAGGTTCTTTGCATTTTCAAGTATATTTTAAAATCAGCTTGTCAACATCTATAAAATGTCTATTAGAGTTTTGATTTGGGTTGCATTAAATTTATATATTAATTTAAAGAAAATTGGCATAACAATTTTGAGTCTTTAAAGTCTAGGAAAATGGTATATCACATCATTATTTAGGTCTTTAATATCTTTCAGCAACATTGTATAGTTTTTAGTGCACAGGCTTTACATATCTTTTGTCAGATTTATCCCTAAGTATTTCATTGTTTTGATGCTGTCATAAATGTTATTGCTTTTAAAATGTAAATCTGTGATTATTTATTGCTAGAATATAAAATACAACTGATTTGCGTGTAGCAGCCATATATCCTGGAACCTTACTGAAGTCACTTATTCTTTTAGCTCTTTTGGTAGATTTTGTAGAATTATCTGTTTAAGTGATCAGATCACTGCAAATAAAAAGTTATTTTACTCCTGCATTCCTTACATAGATCCCTTTTCTTTCTTTTTCTTGACTTGTTGCATTAGCCAGAACTGCCAGTAAATTTGTAATAGACATGGTGACAGTAGACATCCTTGCCTTATTCCTGATCCTAGGGAGAAAACATATTCCATTTCTTGATGTTAAAGATATTAACTGTAGGGTTTTTCTTGACATTTCAGAATGAGGAAATTTTTTTTTTTTTAATCAGGGCTAAGTGTTCGATTTTGTCCAAAATATTTTCTTCATGTATTAAAATGATCATATGGTTTTTCTTTTGCTGTTCATGCGGTGAATAATATGATTGATTTTCAAGTTTTAAATCAACCATGCATTCCTGAGATAATTTCCACTTTTATAAACATTTTATATAATGTTTAATTTGATCCACTAAACTATAAAGATTTTTCTGCATGTATGTGCATGAAAGATATTGGTGTATAGTTTTTTGCCTTGTAATACCTTTGTCTAGATTTTGTATCAGGATAACTCTGATTTCATAAAATGAGTTGAGAAGTATTCTCTCTTCTTCAATTTTTGGAAAAAGTTTGTGTAGAATTGGTATTTTTTTCCTTACATGTTTGGTAGAATTTACCAGTGAAGGCACTGGGGTCCAGAGTTTTAAGGACAATTTTAAAACTACACATTATTTAATTTCTTTAATAGATATGTCTATTCATGTTTATCTATTGGGTCATCAGGAAAGTCATGACGTTTTTTCTATGTTTTTCAATGCAAAAATGCGTCATGACTTTCCTGATGACCCAATATTTCTTTTTGAATGAACCTTGAGTTTCATTTGCTCTTCTTTTTCTAATTTTTTTAATGAGGAAGATGAAGCCATTCATTTGAAGCTTTTCTTTTCAAATTTTAGTTATAGAGCTCTAATATAGGCATTTCCTCCTGAGTACTGCTTTAGCTGAAGCCCACAACTTTTGATACATTGTGTTTTCATTTTATTTTGTTTAAACTGTCTCTAACTATCCTTGTTATTTCTTTTTGACCCATGAGCTATTTAGAAGTGTTTTATTAATTTTCCCAATATTTGGGGATTTTCCTTATGTCTTCCGGTGTTTATTTACGATTTAATTCCTTTTTGGTTAGAGAACATATATTGTATGATTTGATTGGTAAATGTTTCATGTGCACTTGAAAAGAATTTGTATTTTGCTAGGGTGAGTGTTCTATAAATGTCAATTAGGTTAAGTTGGTTGCGAGTATTGTTTAAATTGTCTCTGTCTTCATTGATTTTGTCTATTGTTTAACCAACTATTGAGAAAGTATGTTGAAATCTATGATTATAATTGTGTATTTGTCTACTTATCATTGCATTTTTATCAGCTTTTGCTTCATGTATGTACTTTGAAGCTCTATTATAAAGTATATAAACCTGTTGGATTTTTGTCCTCTTGTTAAATTGACCCCCCTTTATCCCTATGAAATAACCTTCAACCCTGGTAATAGTCTTTGCTCAGAAATCTGTTTTGTCAAATATTAATGTAGTCCTCCTTTCTTAAAATTAGTGTTTGCACGTAAAATCTTTCATCCTTTTGCTTTTAACCTATTTGTGTCTCTCTATAAAGTTGGATTTTTAAAAACAGCATCGAATTAGGTCTTGCTCTTTTAAAAATCACACCTGACAATCTCTGCATTTTAATTGAAGTGTTGAGAATATTTATGTTTATTCTGATTATTGATATGTTTGAATTTAAAGCAACCGACATGCTATTTGTTTTGTTAGTCTTATCTATGCTTTGTTGCATTTTATTTGTTTTATGCCTTCTTTTGGATTAATTGGGTATGTTTTATGATTCCATTTTATTTTATCTCCTTTGTTGGTCTATTAGCTATAACTATTTTTAAGTGGTTGCTCTAGGGCTTATAATATAAGTATGTTTTTAACTTATCACATTTTATCTTCAAGTGGTATTATACTACTTGATATTTAACATAAGAACCTTATGACAATATATTTCCAATAATTGAATACCAATAGCCTTTGTGTTATTGTGGTCATACATTTTACTTTTACAAGTATTATGAACCCCACAATACATTATTACTTTTATTTCATATAATCAGTTATTTTTGAGGTCCTTTATACTTTTTTATTGTGGCAAAATATGCATAAATAAAATTTATCATTTTAAATGTAAAAATTAGTGGCACTAAGTACATTCACAATGTAGTGCAACCATCACCACTATCCATTGCCAGAACTTTTTCATCATTCTAAATAGAACTTGAGTCCCCTTAAACAATAACTCCACATTATCCTTTCCTTGCAATCCCTGGTAACCTCTACTCTACTTTCTGTTCTATAAATTTGCCTATTCTAGTTACCTCCTGTAAGTGGAATCAGACAATATTTGTCCTTTTGTGTCTGACTTATTTCACTTAGCATGTTTTCCAGGTTCATCCATGTTGTAGCATATATCAGAACTACATTCCTTATTAAACATAAATAATACTCCATTGTATGTATATACCACATTTTGTTTATCTAGTCATTTATTGATGGATATTTGAGTTGTTTCTACCATTTGACTATTGTGAATAATGCTGTTGTGAACATTGGTGTACAATTTATTTTGAGTCTCTGCCTTCAATTCATTTGGGTATTTGCCTAAGAGTGAAATTTCTGGATTATATGGTAATTCTATGTTTAGCTTTTTGAGGACCTGCCAAAGTTTTCTACAGAGCTGCATCATTTTATGTTTTCACCAGAAATGCACAAGTATTTCAAATTTTTAAACATCCTTGCTAACTCTCATTTTCCATTTTTTTTTATAATAGCCATCCTAATAACAAAAAGTGGCATCTCATTGTGGCTTTGATTTTCATTTCCCTAATGGCAAGAGATAGTGAGCATCTTTTCATATGGTTCTTGGCCAATTATATGTCTTCTTTGGAGAAATGTCAATTAGTCTTTTGCTCATTTTTGAATGGATTGTTTATTTTTGTTGTTAAGTTGTAGGAGTTCTTTATATATTCTGGATATTAATCCTTTATCAGATATATGATTTGGAAATATTTTTTCCCATTTATTGGTTGTCTTTTCATTCCCTTGATAGTGTCATTTGATACAGAGTTTTTAATTTTGATCAAGTGCAGTTTATCTGTTTTTTTCTTTTATTGCCTGTGATTTTTGGTATCATAGCCAAGAAATCATTGCCAAATCCAGTGTCATGAAGCTTGTCCTTTATGTGTTCTTCTAAGAGATTTATAGATTTACCTCTTACATTCAGATCTTTGAACCATTTTGAGTTCATTTTTGTATATGGCATAAGCAAGGTTCCAACTTAATTCTTTTGCATGTGGATATCCATTTTTCCCAGCACCACTGTTGAAAGGCAGTCTTGAAGGTGTTAGCATCCTTTTCAAAAATCATTTGACCATATGTGCAAGGGTTTATTTCTAGACTCTCTATTCTATTCTGTTGGTCTCTATGTCTGTCTTTATGCTAGAACAACACTGCTTTTAATAGATTTGTAGCAAACATTGGAATCAGGAAGTGTGAGTCCTCCAACTTTGTTGTTTTTTTTTAAAGACTGTTTTGGCTACTGGGGGTTCCTTGAGATTCCATAATGAGTTTAGGATGAGTTTTTCTTTTTGCAAAAAAATGTCGTTGGGAGTTTGGGATTGCATTGAATCTGTAGATTGCTTAGGGCAGTATTTTTTTTTTTAAAGATTTTATTGGGGGACTGGGAGGAGGGGAACAGCGCTGGGGAATTGGGGGAAGGGAAACAGACAAGTTTCTGTCCTTTTGTTCTTCAGTCTAGCTGTGGAGGACGTTGCCTCACCGGCCCATGTTGGCACCATCATTGCGCTCTTCCTGGATGAGGCAATCGGTTGCCAGTCATTGTTCAGCCGCTCACAGCGGCTCTCGGCCACTCACGCCGGCTGCCAGCCACTCACGTAGCTCACGGCAGCCTACACCGCCCGTCGCCGGCGACTCACAGCAGCCCAGCTTCAGGTGGAGCTGCTGTTTATCATCTTAGCTGTAGAGGGCGAGTGTCACTGGCCCTCAATGTGGGATCCGAACCGCAGCCCTGCTGCTCAGAGCTGGCGCTCCCAAGCGAGCTCTTAACCAGCTGAGCCACTCTGCCGGCCTTGGGCAGTATTTTTATCTTAACTATATTAAGCCTTCTGATTCATGAACACAGGGCATCTTTCCTTTAATTTATGTCTTCTTTAATTTCTTTCAGAGAAGTAGTTTTCATTGTACAAGTCTTTCAGCTCCTTGGTTATATTTATTCCTAAGTATGTTATTCTTTCTGATGCTATTATAAATGGAATTGTTTCCTTAATTTTCTTCTCAAATTGTTCTTAGGAATACAATGGATTTTTTTGTTAGGTTTTTTTTTTTTTACCCTATCACTTGCCTGAATTCATTTATTAGTTCTAACAGTTTACTTATGTGTGTGTATTCTCAGGTTTTCTACATATAAGATCATTATATCTGTGAACAGAGATAATTTACCTTTTTCCTTTTATTTCTTTTCTTACCTAATTGCCCTGGCTAGAACTTCCAACGCTATGTTAAATAGAAAGTGGTTATCCTTGTCTTGTTCTTGAACTTAGGGGAAAGAAAAGCTTTCAGTGTTACACCATTGAGTATGATGTTAGCTGTGGGTTTTTCCATATGTAGCCTTTATCATGTTGAGAATGTTTCCTTCTGTTCTTAGTTTATGGAATTTTTTTTCTTTTTACATGAAAGGATGTTGAATTTTGTTAATGCTTTCACTTTGACTGATATCCAGAATCCAGTTAGGTGGATGAAAACTAATTGATGGGATCCAGCTTCCCAAGAAATTTGGTCAGATGTTGCTGGGGCAAGGCTTTGGGACTCTGACCCAGATGAGTGAAGACAAAGACAGGGCTTGACTAACAGTGACCCTCCAGCATCACTCAGACTGGGCTCAGTGCTCAGGTAGGAAGTCATAAAAAGGCAACGTAGGGCCAGCCGAGTGGCTCAGTTGGTTAAGAGCTTGCTCAAGAATTTTAAGTCTGAACAAAAGCGGTTCGATTCCTGGCCCGAGCTGAGCTGCCGCTGAGCTGCCAACAGGTGGCAGGATGGCTAAGCTAAAAAAAAAAAATGCAACGTAGACGTTACTGGAATTCCCAAGGCTCACCCTCATACATGTCAAATGTGATAGGACAAATAAGAGAGCCCTACTAAGAAGTGGGATCAAGGCTGCTGATAAACTTAGATGGGTCTGGCCTACAGGTGAAGGGCACCAGTGGTTCCAGCTGTGAGGTCACTTTATAATAAAATGACTAGAGAAGCACCGTCCATCTTGATCTTATTCCATAGTCTTTGAGAGTATTCTGTTCTTTGTTTTTTATTTTATTTTTTTTAAATGTTTGAATACTTTTAGATATTCACTTGACTTCTTAATGTAAACCTATCAGAACATGGCCAATTAAGAACCTCTTTTGTTATAGGTGTGCACACTGCCTTGCCCCCCGCCCATCTGATCCCTTTGCTCGCTTCTGTCAAGAATGTGGCTCACCTGTCCCACCCATATTTGGCTGTCGTCTCCCACCCCCAGAAGGAGCTCAGGTGAGCAGCAGAATCCTTAAAATCTTTTTTTAGTGGTTTATCTCATCTTTATTTGCAGCAGTAGCACAGTACCTGGCATACACAAACTACAAACATGAATACTTGTTGAAAAATTACCGGAAGGTTAATTTCTTATTATCCAGACACCTATTTAGGAATGAAAAAAACTTGTTTGCAATGCCATTTCTTTTCTGTGGCCTTGCAAAGCATAAGCTCAGAAAGAGACTGAAATCTTATTGTTTTAATGAAGTGTGCATGGGTAAATACATATTTTCTACTCATATAATATTTCTGTTCAAAACCTGGATACAATAAAGAAATATATTCTAGAAATAAATGACAAGAAGTACTAATTATAGGTATATATATATATATATATATATATATATCCATAAGATACATCATTCTGTCCAAAGAAGCTGTTATATATGGCTACATATAAGATCATCATATCTGTGAACAGATCATTTAACTTCTCTGTTAAATAGGATATAGATTAATCAGTGTATCTAAATTAAAATGTTTTGGCTAAGGTAGATAATAATTGATATTATCCTACCACTAAGTTTGTAGTTAGTTAGAAAACATAGGTGGCTTACTAAAAATCAAAACCTTCATCAAGGGCCGGCTGAGTGGCGCGTTGGTTAAGAGCTGACTTGGGACTCCAGAGGGCCCCGGTTCAGATCCCACATATGAGGGCCAGTGACACTGCCCTCTACAGCTAAGATGCTGAACAACAGCTTAACCTGGAGCTGTGCTGCCGTGAGTCACCGGCGTCGGCGTAGGCCGTAGCACCTGCTGCAATGGGTTGCCATAAGCTACCATGTGTAGACGGCAGCCAGCGAGAGCGGCCAGCAGCCGCAGTGAGTGGCCGTCCAGAGGCCAGCAACTGATCTGCCTCGCCCGGGAAGAGCACAGTGATGGTGCCAACTTG
Organism: Hipposideros armiger; assembly: GCF_001890085.2. Lineage (NCBI taxonomy): Eukaryota > Metazoa > Chordata > Mammalia > Chiroptera > Hipposideridae > Hipposideros > Hipposideros armiger. The sequence goes on along the minus strand of NW_017731545.1, from coordinate 39,830 downwards.
GGCCAGTGAAGCAACGTCCTCCACAGCTAGACTGAAGAACTTGTCTGTTTCCCTTCCCCCAATTCCCCAGCGCTGTTCCCATCCCTAATGTCCCAATAAAAAATCTTAAAAAAATTTTTTTTTAATGTTTATGGAATCATTTACATTTACCCACACACTTATTATATCTGATCTGTCATTTCTTTATTTCTTTATTATGAACTCAGGTTATCATCTAGTGTGACTTACTTTCAGCCTGAAGGACTTCCTTTACTAAAGGCATGTCTGTTAGCAATTTCTCTCTGTTTTTGTTTATCTTAGAATGTTTATTTTACCTTAACTTTTGAAGGGCAGGTTTACTGGATACAGAATTCTTGTTTGTCAGTTATTTTTAATTTCAGCCCCTTGAACATGTTGTTTTACTGCTTCCATAGGTTTTTTTTTTACTGCCTCCATAGTTTTGATGCATATCATAGTTTTTTCTCTTGCTACTCTCAAGATTTTCTTTCTGTCTTTGACATTTAATAGTTTGACTATAATTGGTCTAAGTGTATATCTCTTTGTGTTTATTTTTCTTGAGGATGATTAAATTTGACTTGTAGATGGATTTTTTTTTTCAAATATGAGAAGTTTTTGGCCATTTTTCAAATTCTTTTTCTTCCCCTTTCTCTTTCTCCTCCCCTTCTGGGACTCCCATTACATGTATTTCTGTATTTGGGGTGTTTCCCCACAGGTCTTGATGGTCTGTTTATTTTCTTCAATCTTTTATCTCTCTGTTTTTCAGATTGGAAAATTTCTATTGAACTATATTTAAGTTCACTGATTCTCCTGTTATGTCTGATCTGCTGTTGAGTTCCTCTGGCAATTTTTAAATTTTAATTATTTTACTTTTCAACTCCAGGTTTTGGCTTGCTTCTTTTAGAATAATTTTTTCTTTTTATTGAGATTCCCTATTTTTCAGATCATTGTTATCATATTTTCTTTAATTTTTTAAACATTGTTTCCTTTAGTTTTTTGAACATTTTTATAATAGCTGTTTTGAAATCTTTGTCTGCTAAATTCAGTATCTTGGGATACTCAAAGACCATTTCTATTAACTGGTTTTTTGGGGTTTTTTCCCTGAGTTGGGATCACACTTTGTTTTTTTTGTGGAGGAAGGGGAACATGTCTCAATTATTTTTTAATTTTGGACATTTTAGATAATATATTATAACTCTGGATTTTCACTTTTCTCCATGTGTTCTTGTTTTGTTCTTTGCTGGGATTAAATCTTCATGTTTATTTCTCCTGCAGTTTCTGGCCAATAATATCAGGGTTTTCCCCCTTATTTTTACTTGTAAGCCTGGGATCACCCTTGGCTGTGTATAACTTAGTGTTTAACTGAAGATTGGTCAGAAGTTGTGCTCAAATAAGTAAGGCTTTCAGTCTGTGTTGATGGATCTATGTGTGGGCATAGAACATTCAAATTTCCGTCTGTCTTCAAGCCTGCCCAGCTTTTACTTTATGCTGAGCTCTCTTGAATCTCCATGTGCATCCAGGGATGTTGGGTGGCTTGGACCCACTCTGGTTTATGCTGCACATGCATATAACCTCCAGTCAACTAAGGGTATGTGGAGTGTTTATCTAGTCTCCTATAGTTGACTTACTATATATAGTTGAATTTAACTCCCTGTTAAATTCCTGGCTACTTGCTGGTCCATTGATTGCCTCAAACAGGACCACAGTCTCAAGATAGTGGAGCCACTGGCCCTCCCTGTTTGCTTGCCACTGAAGTAGTCACCTTAGAAATGCTCTAAATCAAGTGAGCCATGTTCATCAGCAGTCACAAAGCTTCTGATTTTTATAGCCGGCCCTGCCCTGGAGGAGTTACCAAGCTAATAAAGCTAGAGAAGGATGTGAGTGGCTTCATGCTAGAACCACACAGACTTGTGTTCTTATTTGAAGTTCAGTTCTTTTCAGTTTGTTGTCTGTCTTCAGCTGACTTTCAGAGTCTGAAATAATTGTGGTTTTTTTGACAGTTTTATTCAACTTTATAATTGCTTTTAGGGGAGAGGATTGTTGACTTCCTTACTCCACCATGTGGGAAGATTTTTTTTCTTTTCCTTTTCCTTTTTTTTTTTTTTACATCTCTGTTTTCTACAAGAAATATGGTTTTACTCTTAATAGGAAAAAATAAGAATAAAAGTAATTATTTACAAATTTTTTTCTACAAAAGCAAACTAAGTCTTACATTCTAAGGTCTACTTATACCTTCCATTTTTAGATCACAAGAAAAACTTGACCTCTTTCTTTGTGCAGATGGGCTTATGTGCAGAATGTGGAAGCTTGGTTCCCATGAACACGCCAATCTGTGTGGTGTGTGAGGCTCCTCTTGCTCTACAGTTGCAACCACAGGCCAGCCTCCGCTTGAAGGTAATGGAATGTGATTTTATAAAAAAGTGAATAAAGTATATGGAAAGTAGTGTTTGAACAATTAAATGTCTTTCTCCAGCTGATGGAATTGGATAACAATCGATAAGCTAATATCTCTGTCAACAAAATCCACTCTAATTTTTGGAAAGGCATGCTGCCTAAGAGTTTAACTTGCTAGTTGGATATATAATGTTAAGAGGAATACATAAAAATGTCCTGAACATGGATTTGGAGGACAAATTGCACTAATGCTAACTTAGACAATTTTTTAGTTACATATTTAAACTTGATCATTGCAATTAATATTGAATTGTAATCTTGTCCTTAAAGTGGCTTCATGCTTTTGTTTGCTTTATTTGATTATGGGTCCCTATTAGTATGTAGAAAAGAATGGTTAGATCTAGGCACATGGATGAAAAAATTAAGCATCATTGCATACATTCAAAATTTTTCTAGATAAATGATATATTGTGAAATTATTTGGGGTAGACTTATTGAATACACAACTGTATTTTTTCTCCACTTTTCAATGTACAGGCCTATTCACCGCCTCTTTAATCTCAAGTAAAGGTCACTAGAGGATAAAATAGGTTTAATAGAGAGTTTGGAGGACAAAAAAGGAAGAATTTTTTTTTTTTTTTTTTTACAGCTGAGCCATCCTGCTACCTGTTGGCAGCTCAGCGGCTACTCAGCTCGGAAAAAAGGAAGAATTTTTAACAATAAGAGAAATTCGTGGAGTTAATATAAAATTAGAACTGTAACGCTCCTAAAATGACCATGTGATTTTATATGGGCAGATGTATTGAATTTTATGAGAGAAAAGATAAGTCAACTTTTCCTTCCACTTCCAAGCTCCTCACAGTGCAATGTTCCAAAGTGTCTCAGGCTAAATAAGCCTTCAAAATGAGATTTTGAAGAATTGCTGGGCCAAAGTCAGGTAGATGCAAATTTACTGCTCTTTTTGTTAGATAACTATTTTCAATCTTAAAAAACTCTAAAAGTTACCTCAGGAAGCCACCAAACAGCCCTGGAAGCTTGTCTCTGGACTTCTTATACATGAGAGAGAAATCAATTTCTCTTGTTCAAGCCACTGTTATTTTGACTGTTTTGTTAATCACAGCAGGACCTATTCTTACGAATACATACCCAGGGTATTTGAAGCACATATCATCCAAACTCTTTTAACTATTCAGGAAGAATAAGGGTGAGTATTGGTTGTGAGCCAAGTTCAATATATATATCGTGCCACCTTCAGTATTTGAAATCCAGAGTTCTTCCCATTTGGTGGAAAAGGAGGGAGGTAAAAGGAATAAGTAAGTAATTGTTTCCTTCAACTGTGGATCCTATATTGAGAATAAACACAGGATTTTTTTTTTAATTTTTATTTTTTATTAAAGTTTATTGGGGTGACAATGTTAGCAAAGTTACATAGATGTCAGGTGTACAATTCTGTAACACATCATATATATATCACCCTGTGTGCCCACTACCCAGAGTCAGTTCTCTTTCCATCACCATATATTTGATCCCCTGTGCCCTCATCTACCACCCCTGCCCCTTACCCTCTGGTAACCACTAAACTATTGTGTGTGTCTATGAGTTTTGTTTCTTCATTTGTTTTTCTTGTTATTTTCCGTTTTATATACCACATATCATTGAAATCATATGGTTCTCAACTTTTTCTGTGTGACTTATTTCGCTTAGCATTATAATCGCAAGATCCATCCATGATGTTGCAAGTGGCATTTTCATCTTTTCTTATGGCAAAATAGTATTCCATTGTGTATATATACCACCAGTTCTTTATCCAATCATCTGTCAAAGGACACTTTGGTTGTTTCCATGTCTTGGCCACTGTAAATGAAGCTGCAATGAACATCAGAGTACATATATCCTTATGGATAAATATTTTCATATTTTTTGGGTAGATACCCAAGAGAGGGATTGCTGGGTCATATGGTAATTCTATTTTTAATTTTTTGAGAAATCTCCACACTGCCTTCCATGGCTACAACAATCTGCATTCCCACCAACAGTGTATGAGGGTTCCTTTTTCTCCACAGCCTCTCCAACACTTGTTATTATTTGTCTTGTTGATGATAGCCATTCTAACTGGTGTGAGGTGATATCTCATTGTGGTTTTTATTTGCATTTCTCTGATGATTAGTGCTGTTAAGCATTTTTTCATATGTCTGTTTTCATAGGCCATCTATATGTCCTCTTTGGAGAAATGTCTATTCAGGTCCTCTGCCCATTTTTTAATTGGATTGTTTGTTTTTTTGTTGTTGAGTTGTATGAGTTCCTTATATATTTTGGATATTAGCCCCTTATCAGAGGCATTGTTTGCAAAAATCTTCTCCCATTCAGTTGGTTGCCTCTTTATTTTGTCAATGGTTTCTTTTGCTGTGCAGAAGCTTTTTAGTTTGATAGAGTTCCATTCATTTATTTTAGCTTTTCATTCCTTTGCCTTTGAAGTCAAATTCATAAAATGCTCTTTGAACCCAAGGTCCATAAGTTTAGTACCTATGTTTTCTTCTATGCAGTTTATTGTTTCAGACCTTATGTTTAGGTCTTTGATCCATTTTCAATTAATTTTAGTACACGGTGACAGATAACAGTCTAATTTCATGTGGCTTTCCAATTTTCCCAGCACCATATATTGAAGAAGCTGTCTTTTCTCCATTTTATGTTTTTGGCTTCTTTGTTGAAAATTATCTGTCCATATTTATGTGGATTCTCAATTCTATTCCATTGGTCCGTGTGTCTGTTTTTCTGCCAATTCCATATTGTTTTGATTATTGTTGCCCTGTAGTACAAGTTGAAGTCAGGGTGTGTGATACTTCAAGCATTGTTCTTTTTTATTAGGATTGCTTTGTCTATTTGGTGTCTTTTGTGGTTTCATACAAATCTGATGATTTTTTGTTTCATTTCTTAAAAAAATGCCATTGGTACAGCTTCCATAAAGGGCTCTCTGAAATGCTAATTTTCTCAAAATTGTAGGAAATAATGATTTAGGGTATTGCCTATATTATTTTATCCAGAACTGAGAATCTTATGATCATTTCTATTGTCACCAGGTTTTTTCCTGGTGTTTTGTTTGTTTTAGCATTGGATTGTTATGATTGACTATCACTTTTTTTTTTTTAGATTTTATTGGGGAGTTGGGGGAGGGGAACAGCTCTGGGGAATCGGGGAAGGGGAACAGACAAATTGCTGTCCTTTTGTTCTTCAGTCTAGTTGTGATGGATGTTGCTTCACTGGTCCATGTTGGTATTATCGTTGCGCTCTTCCCAGGTGAGGCAGTCGGTTGCCGGCCATTGGATGGCCACTCATGGCGGTGCACAGCAGCTCACGAAAGCTCACACCCGCTGCCAGCCAGCCCCACTGCAGCCTATGCCGTCGCCGGTGGCTCACGGCAGCCCAGCTCCAAGTGGAGCTGTTGTTCACCATCTTAGCTGTAGAGGGTGCAGTGTCACTGGCCCTCATGTGGGATCTGAACTGGGGCCATGCTGCTCATAGCTGGTGTCCCAAGCCAACTCCCAACCAATGCGCCACTCGGCCAGCCCTACTATCACTCTTAATGAAGACGTATCTTCAAGTGTGTATCTTATACTATTAATAATGAAGCACTTAATTGTTTCACTTTTACCAAAACATTTTAATCACTTTTGATACTCCCTCTTCTCTTGTTTTGGTTGGAAACTTAACCATATACACAGTATATTCTACACCCTAAGAATTTATTGGAAGACATTTAAACTCCCAGCAGTGCCAAGATGGCATAAGGATTGGTGTGAGTCTGAGAAAGTTTCTGGACACTCGCTTCCCTGCAAGAGGGAAGATTGGTGGGAGAGGGACCTGAGGAAGGAGTGTGGTCTCTAGGCAGGCCTAGAGTCACAGGCACTTGGGCATTGCCACAGGCAGCTGGTGTCCTTCACCATGGTGCAGTCATGAACATTCCTTCAGGTTCCCCCAATTTCTCTGGGTTCCGCCTTGTACCTCCAGTGCAAGACCTCAGGTACTGAGGGGTTTTTTCAAAGGTGCCTTTTGATATGACATTTCCCAGTATGCTGCTTCCTGGACCCCTCTGCACACTGCAATCCCTGGGCTTTGACACCTAGACCTATTGCTCCAGTGCCTGATCTAATGACCTGGATTTCTGCTTGCTGTGGTGTAGATGGTAGTCATCATGATGGGGAAGCACAGAGGAGAGGAATTCAGTAACTCTTAACAGGGACCAGGGCCAGGGCTTGCTTTGAAGAAGGGCGTGTCATCTGAATAGATATTGTGTAGACACTAGCATTTGCCAGATGGGGAAAGGGAAGGCCAAAGAGAAGTCACTCATGGGTGTGTGTTTGTGTGTGAGATGGGACTTTCCAGGAAGATGCACAGAGACTGGAAACTGCAGGGTGTGCTTCAAAACTTTGCAAGCAGTTTGGTTTTGCAGAGCTACAGAATTGCTGGGGAGCTGTGGGTTGTGGAAGATGGTACCTTTTCTATTGTCCCCAGCTTGACTTTTTCTGCTGGGCCCTGAAGTGTTGAAAGCAGGGACAGAGTTTAATCACACTTTATTTTTGAGAGAATTTTATCACCACAACATCTTATCCTGGAGGGAAATGCCTCATTTTTAAACCTGGACAATCAGTGTTGCTGTTTCTACTAACAAAAGGACACCTCTTTGGGAATCCTGGGCTGAAATTCTTCATCCCAGTGACTGTCCCAGATGTTACAAGGGTGATAGATTTTTAGAAAATGTTCTCCCAGGAATACCTGTCCGTAGTTGTCAATATTGAGGAATTTTGCTCTATCAGATTTTTTTTACCTGCCAAGCTTAAAAGATACAGTAACAGAAGTTTCTCCTTTTGCCCTCTGGCAAAGATGTCTATGTTTCAGAATAAGAAAGAATTTTATACTTTTTAAATTCTCCAATTTTTGAAACAAGTGAAATAGTCCACAGATATATAAGAAGCGCATAATTTTTCCACCCACCTCTATTTTTACCCCCCTGAAATAACCAATGATAGGAGTTTAATAAATGTCCTTCAATGTATTTTTCTAGATGCACAGAAACATATTTACACATTTGGATTTTGTTTTGTTTTGTTTTTTTAAACAAATGTATCATATTGGCCATTTTCTAAAGCTGAAAACTAATAGCATCTCCCTTGTCACCAGAACACACAAACTCTCTTTTTATTTTTTTTAAAGATTTTTATTGGGGAATTGGGGGGATGGGAACAGTGCTGGGGAATTAGGGGGAGGGGAACAGACAAGTTGCTGTTGTTTTGTTCTTCAGTCTAGTTGTGGAGGACGTTGCTTCACTGGCCCAAGTTGGCACCATCATTGCGCTCT
>NW_017731545.1:22394-26647 GCF_001890085.2 Hipposideros armiger | reverse complement strand
CTGGTAACTGGTGATGAGAAGTGGATTGTTTACAACAATGTGGTGCGCAAACGGTCTTGGTCCCGATGTGATGATTCACCTCAAACGACATCGAAAGCAGACATTCAACAGAGGAAGGTTATGCTCTCTGTGGTGGGATTTTAAAGGTGTGTTTTTAGAGCTCCTACCAAGGAACCAAACAATCAACTCGAATGTGTACTATTGGCAATTGGACGGTTTGAACGAATCTATCCTCCAGAAATGTCCAGAGCTTGTTAATTGTAAAGGAGTTGTGTTCCATCACGACAACAGAATACCACACACAAATTTGATCACCCATCAAAAATTATTGGAGCTTGGATGGGATGTGTTGCCACACCCACCATACTCGTCTGACCTTGCGCCATCAGACTTCGACTTGTTTTGCTCTCTTCAAAACTCCTTGCATGGTATAACATTCAATTCAGATGAGGCTGTAAATCAGCACCTTGTTCAGTTTTTCGCAAATAAAGACAGGTCCTTTTACGAACAAGGAATTATGAAGCTCACTGAAAGATGGCTAAAGTTATCAAACAAAACAGGCAATATATCTGATTGATCTTTGTTCTTTTTATAAATAAATGACCTTTGAAAAATATAGACAAAATATATCATAACTTTTCCAAAGACCGAATAGATTACTTGTAAACACATAGATAAGCTTTTAGCCGGTCTTAGGCCTTTTGTTTATTGTTCAAGCCAAGGGAGAGCCTACCGACTGTTAGGTTTTCCACAATTAAAAATTTAATAACTTACACATTTCAGTGCAACATATTTCAGTTCCCTTTCCAAGGTCAAACAAATACTCCTTTTCAGTTTGTTCATTTTGGGTTTTGTTTCTTTTAAAACTATGTTCCTCTGACTATTTATGTTATAATACTTCCTAAATCAATCCAATTTCAGGGTCTGGGTGTTAAAGTAGGGCCTATAGCTGGCTGACTGAAAAGACTGCTTAATTTATTTGCACAGTGTTTTACTCAGAGGAACATGTATTTCTTATTTTCTGTTTTCAAGGAGAAACTGATCTGCCGTACTTGTGGCACGGGGAATCCTGCTCACCTGAAATACTGTGTCACCTGTGAGAGGTCCCTGCCTTCACCACAAGAGGTAGGTTGACTGCTTGTGCTAGTCATATATTGAGTGGCTGCTAAATGTTCAATGTTAATCAAAATGAATAAATGTAATCTGCAGAACAGGGAGGAAGTAGGAGGGGGCAGAGAGACCAAAAGAAACTTTTCATGGTAAAGAAAGCAACATTTCTAAATGTGGGGAGGACGTTATATATTCACCAATAAAAAATTGTTTTCAAAGTCTTACCGTATTTGCCGGCGTATAAGACGACTTTTTGGCCCTGAAAAATATGCCTCCAAGTGGGGGGTCGTCTTATACACCAGGTACACTTCAGATAGACTGCCCATAGTGCTTGCCCCNGGGGAAGGGGAACAGACAAGTTGCTGTCCTTTTGTTCTTCAGTCTAGTTGTGGAGGATGTTGCTTCACTGGCCCAAGTTGGCACCATCACTGCGCTGTTCCTGGGCGAGGCAGATCAGTCGCCAGCTTCTGGACAGCCACTCACTGCCGCTGCTGGCCGCTCACGCTGGCTGCTGGCTACTCACAGTAGCCCATGGCAACCCACTGCAGCCGGGGCTGCAGCCTACACTGTCGTTGTTGCTGTCACCGGCGGCTCAAGGAAGCCCAGCTCTAAGTTGAGCTGTTGTTCAGCATCTTAGCTGTAGAGGGCAGTGTCACTGGCCCTCATATGTGGGATCCGAACCAGGGCCCTCTGGTGTTCCAAGCCAGCTCTTAACCAACGCACCATTCGGCTGGCCCTTGACTTGTTTTTTAAAGTCTTTGTCATAGATGTTTAGCATCCTCATTAAGGCAGCCTGATTTGTGGCCTCAGTCCCAAATCATTCCTATGAACGTATATTAGTCTGTGAGTAGTGATCATGACATAAAATGATTTCTATCTGTGGGTCATGATCACTGCTCTTTAAGGAAATGAGCCAAGTCATGGTGTCAAGAAGCCATCACAAAAACCACTAGAGAAACCTGGTGACTGAGGTCGGACCTGATGCAGTAAGATTGACCACCAATATGACTGTTTCAGTAGTGTCTTAGAAGGGGTAAGAGAGGGAAAGGTATTTATAGGGTTTTAGTGCTGCAGTTGGGTGATTTTAAAGAGAATTTGACAAGAGTAAACCCTTACATAAACTATAGGCTTTGGGGTATAATGATGTGTTAGTGTAAGTTCACTGGTTGTAACAAATGTATCACTTTGGTGTGGAATGGCAGTAGTGGGGAAGGTTGTGTGTGTGTGTGGGGACAGGTAGAATATGGGACAGGGAGTTTCTATATACTTACTGCCTATATACGTTCTGCTCAGTTTTGATGTGACCCTAAAACTGCTCTGCAAAATGAAGCTTATTAATTAAAAAAATTTAAAAAGAGTTTTGCAAGATGGGCTGGGATCGGGCAGAGTTATGACATGCTAGTTTTAAAATTTTTTTATTTACTTATTTTAATAAAAGTTTATATATTTAAGGTAATGATGTTTTGATATTCGTATACATAGTGAAATGATTACTACAGTCAAGCTAACGTATCCATCTTTGTATACTGGAAATTTGCTAAGAGAGTAGATTTCAGGTACTGTCACCCCCCACTCCCCCCCCCACCCCCACAACCACACACACACACACACAGTAACTTTGTGGGGTCATACTAGTTTTGAATTGTGGACCCAGTAAGTTGAGGGTCTTGAGGTAAGCTATTGGACCTAATAAGTAAGCAGTCTTACTTGGTTTACAGTGTTTTCTTTCTAGAGTAAGTGTTTCCTGCAGTAAATAGATTATTTTGGTTTGATTTCAATATTTTTAAACACAGGAATAGGAAATTTGTTTTACTTCTCAATGGGTTTCACCAGATCACTTCTGAGGAATGTCTTCAGAAAGATTGCAGCCCTAAATCTCACAGAAAAGCTCTGGCGATTGCAGATTATGCATGGAGACTTTGAGCCACTTTGAAGAAACCTGAAACCAGGGAGGTCAGGACCCAGTGAGAGCAAGTCTGTGATTCTCTGCCATTTTGAAGAGCAGTCAGTCAGCCTCTGCACTTTAGGAGTTTTTTGGGTTGGAAACTGTGGTTTCCTGATTTGGCTCAACTTACTAGGAAGACCTTAGAGTCTTCTACTGAAGAGTTAACCAGAGTTGGAAAGGCTGGGCTTCATAGGCCTACCTAGTGGCATTTGGAACTAAAACCTCAGGATTGGGTTTTTTGGGTTTTTTTTCCTTGATCGTCTTCTTCTTTATCTGTACCAGCTTTAAAACACATTATATGAGTTTTAGGACACCTGGAGAACATAGGTACTAAAGTAGAAAGGAATGTTTGAGTGTCACCGGCCATTGACAATTGATAGTATCATAATAGTGTAGAATAGTCCAGTGACTAAACATCTGAAAACTCATCTCTAGTTAGACTACTTTTCACCATAATTTCTTTCTTTCTCTCTGTATTGCAACTTATCCCCAGATTTCTGACTTGGAAAGTTGCACTTACCCTTCATTGTCTAAGGCAGTCTTTCCACTTTGCCATTTCTAAGTGAGAAACTACAGAACAAACCTAAATTCATATTTAACATCAAGCCACCCTGGGTAAATCCCGGTCCAAGAACTACTGGGTCTTCAGAAAAGTCATGACGCATGTTTACAACAGATGGCACTAGTTCATTTTTGAAAGTACTATAGTCATTCACATCTGTGTTATTGCTATGTCATTTGACAGCTGACAGTTCTAGCTTCATTCTAAAAAAAAAAATGAGCGATTTGGCTGAGTTTTGCAGATTTTACAACAAGTTGAAGATGGAAGACCAAACTGCATTTTTGCCATATTTTACTGTTTTACTTCCATAAAGGGAAGAATGCGTGTCAAGCTTGTGAAAAGTTGCATAAAGTTTACGGTGACAGTGCTCTACAAGAACGTCAGTGCCAACAATGGTTCACGAAATTCTGTGCTGGTGATTTTGGAAGGCAGCTATGCTCACTACTATACCACCAATGCTGTGCTGGTGATTTTGATCTCAACAACACTCCTCGGTCAGGGAGGCCCACCGAAGTTGATGACGACAAAATAAAGGCATTGATCAAGTCAAACCCATGTTACAGGACACGAGAGATTGCAGAAACATTGAACATCTATCATTCAAGCGTTCATGACCACCTGAAGAAGCTGGAATAC
>NW_017731545.1:0-20068 GCF_001890085.2 Hipposideros armiger | reverse complement strand
GCGAGTATATAACAAACTCTGTATTTTGAGTGGAAATGTTAGGGGGTCGTCTTATACGCCCAGTCGTCTTATACGCCGGCAAATACGGTAACTTCAAGGGATTCAATAAAATTCGTGATTTCTTACAATTTCGTTGAGTAACTTTACATGGAAGCCTGGCAGCAGCCAGTGGGTAAATGGGCCCATTCACATTTCATTTGCAGTCAGGTATGTCTTTATTTGACTGTGCCCGGCTGTGTTTTGAAATTGAGCATACTGTGGGCACTCATTTCTGGTTCTCCTACCAGCCTATTTTGAGTGTTTAAAGTGAAGGAGTAGGAGTATGTGCAGTTTATATAGCATGAATTGGTTCTGTTTAGATGATCTGTTTTATGTTTATAAAATGTTTTTGATGAAGAGGAGGCTTTAAAAATTACTTCCAGGTGACTCTTGCCCTGGCCTAGCAACACCAAAAAGAGCTCAGCATTTACTAGCCAACTTAGAAGAAAAAAACTTGCTCCTTTGGGGCCATTATACATATATGTATGTATGTATGTATTTGTGGGAGTTTGTTCTCGTCTTAGGGAGAGTCCTTGGGAAGCTGGACAGATGGGTAATAATTACTGTGGTAAACATGGTTAGTATCAAATGGGGGTGTATTTGGTTCCTGGTGTTGAAACAAAACACCACAAATTGAGTGGCTTCAACAACAGAAATTTATTATCTCACAGTTCTGGAGGCCAGAAGTACAAAATCAAGGTGTTGGCAGGGCCAAGCTCTCTCTGAAGTTCTAGGGAAGGTACTGTTCCATGCCTCTCTCCTAACTTCTGGTAGCCTCAAGCTTCCCTTTGCCAATAGATGCATCACTCCAGTCACATGGCTGCCTTCTTCCTGTGTGTCTTCACATTATCTTCCCCCTGTGTGTGTCTATCTCTGTGTCCAGATTTCTCTTTTTTATAAAAACACTAGTCGTATTGGATTAAGACCTGCCATAATGACCTCATTTTAACTTGTAAAATGATCTCTGTAAAGATCCTATTTCCAAATAAGGGCATTTTCTGAGGTTCTAGGGGTTAGGACTCCAATATATCTCTTTGAAGGAGACATCCTCTAACAGGGGAATTGGACAAGTTATCTTTTAAGGTTGTATCTAATGACTAACAGTCTGAGACTAGTTGATTTGAAGGAGCTCTTTTTGTTCCAGTATTTATTGAGGTATAATTTACATGCAATAAAACTTACTATTTTAATTATACAGGTTAACGAATGTTGGTAGTTATATACAATCATTTTAACCACCACCACAATGAAGATATAGAACAGTTCCATTACCCTAAAAAGTTTTCTCATGCCCCTTTGCAGTTGAGCTCCCCTGATCACTAGCCCCAGAAAAGACTGATCTCTTCTGACACTATAGTTTTACCTTTTACAGAAATATGTAATTTTGTGTGTGTTTGATTTCCTTTACTTAGCACAATGTTTTCAAGGTTTATTCATGTTGTTTAATGTATTAATATTTTTTTCATTTTGATCATTGAGTACCATTCCACAGAATGGATATAATACAACTAATTGACCTATTCACTAGTTAACGGGAATTTGTGTCATTTCCAGTTTTAGGCTATTAACAGATAATGCTGCTGTGAACATTCACATTAAAGTCTGTATGGACCTAGTTTTCATTTCTCCTAGGAGTAGGATTGCTGGGTACTATCTAAGTTCATGTTTAATTTTATAAGATATTGCCATGCTTTTTTTCAAAATGGCCTCACTATTTGCATTTCTACCAACAATATATGAAGGTTCCAGTTTCTCTACATTGTCATCAACACTTTGTATTATCAGGCATTTTATTCATGATATTCCCTTTTTTACTATTTTCATGTCTATGGGATCTGTAGTGCTATCTCCCCTTTTATTCCTGATATCTGTAATTTGTGTTCTCTCTCTCAATCTTCCTCTCCAGCTAAATACTTATAAATTTTATTGAACTATCTTCTAGTTCATTGATTTTCTCTATTTTTTGGTTTTGCTTTTATGAGTCTTATTCTTTATTATTTCCTTCTCTTTGCTTTGGGTTTAAGAGACTTTTTCTAATTTCTTAAGGTGAGAATTCAGATTATTGATTCAAAATTTGTCTTCTAAGGGGAAGGGACGAGACAATACAAATTGGTAACTACAATATGGCCTCAGTGATAGAAAAGACAGTCTGGGGAATATAATCAATAATGTTGTAAATATTTTTTATAGGGCCAGATGGACTCATATCTTGTTAGGGAGACCTCTTCATGGTCGGTGTAGAGGCCCGACCACCGCACTGTATTTCTGAAGCTGATGTTGAATAATATTGTATGTCAGCTATAATTATATACACACATAGTCACGGGACGTGGAGTAGAGTGTGGGAATGGAGTCAATGGAATTGTAATAGATAAGCATGACATCGGGAGTGGGAGGGCAATAGATAGGGGAGGGAGGTTCTTTCTGTGTGAAGGGTTAAAAGGATAACTATTGCATTGTTCTGTACACCTGAAATAACAATAAAAAAATTTTGTCTTTTGTAAAAGAAACTATAAATTTATGTCTAAGAATTTCTTTACCAACATCCCAAAAATATATATAAATTGAATTTTTATTATAATTCAGTTCAGTTTTATTATATTTTTATTATAATTTCTTTTCTAATTAACCTGTGACTATTTCTTTAACCTATGATTTATAAGTTGGGTATTAATTCCACTGTAGACAGAGAACAAGTTTTCTATGATGTCAATTATATTAAATTATGAGAATTGTTTTCTGGCCTATATATAGCCTAACCTGGAAAACATACTAGGCACACTTAAAAAAAAATATGTGTTCTGTTATTGTGGGTATAGTATTCTATAAAACTCAACTAAATCAAAGTGTAATGTTACACAGATTTTATATGCCTTCGCTGATCATTGTCTGATCTAGCAAATGCTGAGAAAGAGGCATGAAAACCTCCAGCTATGAGTTTGGAATTGTTTACTGCTCTCCTTAATTCTGTCACTTTTTACATCATGTATTTTGTTAGGCACATAAACATTTTTTATTGTTATGTCTTTCTGATGAATTTAACTTTTATTATTATAAAATGCTCCTCAATATTTATCTCTCATAAAACATTCCTTCTTGAAACCTCTTCTATCCTATACTGATAGAGCCACTATTTTTATTGTTTAAATGGAATATTTTTTCTATATATTTACTTGTGTATTATCTGTGGTATATATATATATATATATATATATATAGTTCCTTTTTCTTTTTCTTTTTTTTTAAAAATATCCATTGTGACAATCTCTGCCTTTTAAGTGGAATGTTTAGTCCATCAGAATTTATTGTAATTATTGATATAGTTGGGTTTTGATCTACCATTTTATTACTTGATTTCTACTTTTGTATTGTTTCCTTTGTTTCTACTTTCCTGGCTTTTTGGGTTATTTGGATAATTTTTAGAATTACATTTTTATTTTCCTATTGGCTTTTCAGTGGAATATCGTAGCATTCTTTTTTAGCAATTACCCTAGTGATTAAAATGTACATCTTTAACTTTTTTGTTTAATTAGTTATTATTGTATCACATCAGGTAAAGTACAGAAATCTTACAATCATATAGGTTCATATTTTTTTACCTCCATCTTTTATGTTATATTTATGTACATTATAAACCCTATGATAATTTCATGATTTCTACTTTAAACAATTATATGGTGGGCTTCCAGTCAAGTTGGCAGAATAGGTAAATGCTGTGCTTGCCTCCTGTAATGCCCTGTCAAAATTACAACTAAACTACAGAACAACCATCTTTGAGAGTCACCCGAAGTCGGACTGAACAGAAGTTCTATAACTAAGGATATGCAAAAGAGGCCTCCTTGAGACTGGTAGGAGAGGCGGAGCCCCAAAACAGGCTGGTACCACACTCACATATGGCAGTTAAATATTGGGAGAGATTTATTGGCTATAGAGGTCCACCCTGAGGAGTAAGGGGTCCCAGCTCCATGCGGGGCATCCCAGCCCAAGGTTCTGATGCCGGGAAGAGACGTCTCCACAATTTCTGGCTGTGAAAACCAGTGGCGATTGTGGCTGAGTGAGATGGCGGGCTGCTAGAGTCCCAGGTATTTCTCTTCAAGGGCCTGCACATGAACTGACTCACTGACGAACTCATTCACTCTGAGCTCCATCGCTGGGGCAGCAGCTCAAAAGGTACCAGAGACATATGGGGAGGAACTGAATTGTCTGGCTTCAGCATGAAGTCTGGAGGGGCAACTTCCTCCCAGAGAAAAGTGCTGGCAGAAGCCATTGTTCCTTTGTTGATCACTCCCCCAGCCCAGCAGGCAGAGGCAGGTGGCTGCCACATCTGAGCCTCCATCAACCTAGCTAACACCATTTGTCCTGCCTTGGTGATTCCCTGAGACCCTGCCCAACCCAACTTGCAGGCTCACCCAAGCGGTTTCCAGTGGCTTTTCCATATAAGCGGCCTGTCTTGGCTCATGCTGTGCACTTTACTATAATCTCTCAAAGATTCACAAACCCCAGACAAATAGTATCTGGCCTTGGCATGCCCCATATCTCTTGCTAAGCAGCCCTGAGTCCAGCACTAGTAGCAGCTTGCATCAGTTCCCAGCTTAGCCTCTCCCAGGCATCTCTAAGCCCAGCACAAGTGACAACCATATGCAGATCATTTAGTATCTCATACCAAGTAGCCCCAGGCAGGGCACAGGCAGTGCCTGACTTTGGACTGCAAACAGAGCCCATCCCAAGAAATTCCAGAATGAACACACTCGGCAGAAAGCTTCAGATCACACCAGAGCACCACCCAACCACCTCCACAAAGGACAAACCCAAAGGGAAGACTGGGAAGGCAACAGAGCCCTACTAAAGTGAATCCTGCTGTATAGGTTCAGCCCCTGCACAACAGCTCCTCCACGGTTGTCACAGCCAGTCCTCACAACCGATCAGTCTGTGGGTCAATTCCTCCCATTGAGGCGCAAACAGCAACCAAGGCTCAACTACAACAGGAGGGCACACACAACCCACACAAGGGGTACACTGGGAATACCTGGTTCAGGTGACCAAGGAGACTGTGCCACTGGGCTCCACAGGACACCTACTACATAAGGCTACTCTACTAAGACCAGGAGACATAGCAGCTCTATCTAATACGTAGAAACAAAAACAAGGAGACAGCCCAAATGGGGAGACAAATAAACACGCCCCAAATGAAAGAACAGAACAAAGTTCCAGAAAAAGAAATAAAAAGAGTGGAGACAAGCAATCTACCAGATGTAGAGTTCACAACACTGGTTATAAGGATGCTCAGTGATATCAATGAGACCTTCAACAAAGAGATAGGAAACAAAAATAGAGATAGAAAACATAAAAAAGAACCAGTCAGGGGCCGGCCGAGTGGCTCAGTTGGTTAAGAGCTCCCTCAAGAGTGCGAGCTCTGAGCAACAGCGGTTTGATGCCCAGCCCAAGCTGAGCTGCCAACAGGTGGCAGGATGGCTCAGCTAAAAAAGAAAAAAAAAAGAACTAGTCAGAAATGAAGAGTACAATAAATGAAATAAAGACTATATTAGATGGAATCAACAGTAGATTAGATGAAGCAGAGGATCAAATCAGCAATTTAGAAGATAAGGTAGCAGAAAACACCCAATCAGAGCAGCAAAAAGAAAAAACAATAAGGATAGTTTAAGGGACCTTGTTCTTTTTTTTAAAATTAAATTTATTGGGGTGACAATGGTTAGTAAAATTACATAGGTTTCAAGTGTACAATTCTACAATACATCATCTATATATAACATTGTGTGCTCACCACCCAGAGTCAGTTCTCCTTCCATCACCAAATGGGCCACATTCTAAATGATAGGTTTGCTGGGTAGAGTAATCTTGATCATAGGTCCTTGCTTTTCATCACTTTGAATATTTCATGCCAATCTCTTCTGGTCTGCAAAGTTCTGTTAGAAATCAGCTGACATTCTTATAGTAACTGCATACTTGAAACTAATACAATAGTGTATGTCAACTGTAATTGAAATATGAAAATTGTTTAAAAAACAATTATATGGTTTATAAAGAGTTAGGAAGAAAAAGCAGAGAAGATAAAAACTAGGGGTTTTTTTTTGTATTTACACAGGTATTTATCATTTCTGATGTTCTTTACCCTTATCTGAGGATCCAAGTTCCCCTCCAGTGTCATTTCCTTCAAACAGAGCTCTATCATTTCTTATAGTGCAGATCTACTGGCAATGAATTGTCTACGTTTTCTTTTATCCCAAAATGTATTTTTTTTACCCTTATTCTCAAAGGGTATTTTCGATGGATATATAACTCTAGGTTGACTGTCTTTCAGAGCTTTAAGGATGTTTTACTGTCTCCATGGTTTCTGATCAGAAATCAGAGGCATTTAGTTCTAGTTCATTCTAGGCAGTACATTCCTTAAACTAGCCAGGTATTTTATTGCCTGCTAAATCAAAACAACTACAGCAGCAGAAACCCAGCACTTATCAGAGAATATTAACAGAATCCAGAAAAACCACAACTTAACATTTATAATGCCAGGATACAATCTAAAATTCCTCAAGATACTAAAAAACCAAGAAAAGTGGAGTTTTTTTTGGGGGTGGAGGGGTTGGTGGGGGTAGAGACCGGAGCAAAAAGTCTGGTCTTGATTCAGATATTTCATCTTTGGCTGAGCTGCTTTGACTATTCTGTGTATCAGTTATTCATGGGTCAGTAAGATATGTGAGTACACAGAATTGAGGTATCTCCTCTCCATCTTTTTTCTTTCTGGGAACTCCCTACCTCTTCAGTGGCCAAACTCCTAGCCAGAAATACTGCCCCATTCCCACCACTTCACATTCACTATGTGGGCTGCCCTTAGCCCCGGGCTAAAAGGGAACTAACTTTGTATGACACCCTTCCTCTTGCATGTACTTGCTATAAGTGTCTATCTGCTTCTGTTCCTATATGTATTATGAGTAGATTTTATAGTTGTTTTCTGTGTGGGGGTCATTTGGTATGGTCTTACTCCACCATGACCAGAAGGAAAATCTGTATAGTTTTTTAAAAAGATGATTTCTGTTACATAATATGTGTTTCTTTTTCAGAACTGAGACTAAAACTGTGCTAATGAGCTGGCAAATTTAATGAGAAAACCCATCTATTCCCAAATCAAATCTGTTGCAATTTTAGGGTAGTCTTTTGTTGATTGTTATTTGACTATCTCTGTGACTTAACATAGCTGCGGACTTTATGTCACTCTCCCATCATGAAATTGCAGTGGGCACTAGGGAGAAAAAATAGTGAGATTAGGAAAACTTAAAAAAAGAAAACATGGTACTTGGGAATTCTTGGAGTGATCTTGCTGGTAGATTTATGTAAATTGCCAAGCAGAAGATTTATTTTCTGAGACACTTTGGACTTCTTGTATAAATAGTAAAATAATTTAAATTGATTTTATTAATTGGCAGTGATGCAGTTGTTTCTGGATCTCACCTATCAACAAAACTGTTTCAGGAACAATTACAAAGTTGAATTTGTTTTCAAAATTGTATTTTTGTCTGAATGGTATATGAGAGTTTAGATGTCACAATGAGAATATTTATCATTGAAGTAATAATGCATGTTCCTTCTGATAGCTTTATGTCTTTCCTTTGTGTAGCAGCATTAATATGAATGGGGTAAGATTACTTTTCTTTCTTTAAAGCAATGTTATATAAAAAAAAATCCACATGAACAGTACATGCATATAAACGAAAGGTCTGAAGGCTTTATATTTAGAAACCCAGGTCAGCAAGTTTTTTCAAAACTCTATTTTAACAGTAGGATAAATTGAATTTTAAGTGTGATGCACAATGTGTAAGGGGTTTATTTTTTTAGGAGTTTCCCCTAGTTGCAGAGAAATGGGGCGAGGATAAGTATATGCAAAGACAGATCTTTCTTGGTCTCTGTGGATGTTTGGGGCTGATGTGGCCTCTTTCTGGAGAGATGTCTGTTCTAAAATAACATCGGTCTTTGAGGGCAAATTGTCCTTAGAAAACATTTTTCCTAGCGTGCTTATTGTTAGTATTGTGCATGTATGACATATAATATATGACAATACATATATTCAGTTATCAGTTGAATCATTCATTCATTCATTCATTCAGTAACTACTTGATTTCCATATGCCAAGATACCAGATACTGTACTAGTGAGGAAAAAATGTGAAAAGATGGTCGTTTTCCTTAAAGAAATCAGGATCTAGTGGAAAGCAAGATGAGAAGGGAAGGAAGCTGACCCTTTTCTACA
The DNA here is from genome assembly GCF_001890085.2 of Hipposideros armiger. Taxonomy (NCBI): domain Eukaryota; kingdom Metazoa; phylum Chordata; class Mammalia; order Chiroptera; family Hipposideridae; genus Hipposideros; species Hipposideros armiger. The sequence continues at coordinate 11,770 of NW_017731545.1, read as the reverse complement.
TACTTAATTGCCATTAACCATCTCAAATCCCCCTGTAGACCTGTGAGGAAACAGTTGTATTGAAGAGGATGGGTGAAATCATGGATAAAAGTTGTGGCCTGCATTCAAATTTTGTGTCTTACCCTCTTTGTGCCTCAGTTTCCCTCTCTGTAAAACCTAGATTATTTACACTCACTTCATAGGTCTGTCACGGGATTTGATGCGAGGGTACAGGGGCAGTGCTCAGAACGGTGCCTGCACATGGTAGATGATCACATAGAATTGATGAATTCTATCATCCCCATTTGTCTGATGATAAAATCTCTTATTAGACAATAGTAAGTAGTAGGAACAAAGATTCTAATCCAGGTCTACTTAACAAAGTGTCAGAAATTCTCACAAAACAATTCTATCTCCTCCCCAAAATAAAATAATTATTTTCATGTGTTGGGAGTGGAAAATAAATTCACATTTCTTTATGGAAACCCAAACCCCAAAGGACAGAAGATAAACCTCAATTGTCACACCATAGGTAGCTCAGCTCTCCTATATTCTTTATTAATATTAGTATAGTAAATCAACAGTAGGCCTGCTACCTTTGGTATTAAAAATACTGAGGAATATCAAGATGTGTGTGAGGCACCAGTTTCATCGACTTTCTGTGAAGGAATGCATGTTCCTTGAGCTAGTTTATTAATTGGTGAAGCTCATGATAATTTTCCTCTTTGGGGCAGAAATACCTTATTTCCAGGGCTTGCATTGATTTGGGGCCTTTTTCTTTTCTGGATTGGGAGAGAAATTGGAGAATATGGTATTGATCTGCCTGTAAATGCCGTTGTATTTACCAGTCCATGTGCAGTGGAGATAAAGCTCCTCCTGTGCCAACTCAGAAAGAGGAGATGGTTTCCTGCTCCAAATGTGGTTGCTGGAATCGCCGGGGTGCTTGCTTCTGCGACTGGTGTGGAGCCACGATGGGTGTTTAAAAACTGAGCTTCTTTGTGCTGAGCACTTCACCGCCACCTAGAGAGAGCCAGGCTCCTCCTGTTCCACTGCCTTGCAGAAATCAGTTTGGGATTTGGGTACTAGCACCTATTTCTAAGAGTCTGGAGACAGAGTTAATTAAATCTCTTAAATTGAGAATGGTCTCATTGCTATCTTGATTTGCATTTCTTTGAGGTTAAACTTTTTCACTGATTGTTGACTATTGATAGTTCTTTTATGAATTGTCTGCCTACCTTTTTAATAAAACATTAAAAATGATTTATTTAAATAAGTGTTTCATGTAAGTAATACAAAAAGTTTAGTGTCTTTCTTATCCCAGTCCCACAGCTCCTCTCCCCAGAAGTAATCTCTATCACTAGTTTCTGAGATGTTCTTTTAGACATTCAATGCATTGATTAGTAAACTGATGGTTTAATATGAACACCGATCCAGTTCTTTTCACCTAGCAATGTATCTTGTTAGTCACCTCCTTGTTCTTTTCAATGGCTTCATAATCCACTGTTGGTATGTATCGTGATGTATTTATGTCATCCCCAATTGCTGAACATTTAGGTTGTTTCCAGTTATTCCCTCTAAAACCACAATCCTGCAGAGAATGATCTTGAATATACTTCTTTGTGTACTTGTCCACCCGTAGAATAAATTCTAGAAGGTAGAATTGCAGGGTCAAAAGGTACGGGCATGTGTTATTTTGATAGCTGGAGATTGTAGGGTGTGGGAATAATTCATGTGGGAAAATTCTGACTCTACTATTCATGAAAATATAAAATCTTTTTTTGTCCTCTAGCCTGGCATTCCTGCTTGCTACTCTATTTGCCCTAAATGTGGGGCCAGCAATCACCCATCTGCCCGATTCTGTGGCTCCTGTGGTATTTATATGAAGTCCTTGGCAAAACTTAGTGTGGACAGCAGGCTGACCCTAGCTACTGGAGAACCTGGCTCTTTTGCTGAGGTGAGGCCTCCACTGTAGTAAGAATTGGCACCTGGGAAGAGGTGGTAGCTGTGTTTGTGTGCAATACCCTATGAATCAACACAGGGAAAGACAGCCAAAACATTTAGACCTTTCACATGGACTTCTCAACTATGTGTGTAAATAAATTAATTTAGGTTTTAAACTCTTGAGTGACTGCTTCAGAAATCAAATATCTATGCATTTATAATAGATTGAGGTCTAAGTTGCATTTGCAAGACAATAGATACAATGTTACTAGGGAGAAGTGAAAAGTACTTATCTTCTCTGGAATTCTTTATGTAGAACACCAAGAACTTTCCCTTCAGCTCTTTCATATTTTAGAAAACTTACATCAGGTATATAAAATTGCTTTTGCTATTTATAACAACTGGACATACTTTGAGGAAAATCTCACAAGATTATTTTCAGAAGGACTTAATTACTCACCCACTTTGTGTTGCCTTTTGTGAATTTCTCTAAGCCACATAAAGACTTTTCAGGTTTCTTCTTATCTTTTCATTAGAAGAATCTGAAGATTGATAATTATTAGAATGAACATGCACATGTACTCAGTAATTTTGCATTCATTTTTAGGAAGCTCATAACCTTCTTAACCCAGACTGAGTTATAGATCCTGGGACTGCCAATTATCTGCATGGCACCTTTGTGCAAATGTGTTCTTTCCTCAAGACACTTGAATGCCATCTGTTGGAAATTGATTATAATATACGAATTTTGCTAGAAAGACATTTTCTCCCATTTACTAGAAAAATTGTCCTAATAAATATGCATACATAATTTGTCTGCTATGTGAATGGTACCCCTTTAGATGCAATGCTGTAGTGCAGTGCACAACTTACACAATCTTATGTGGTGGTCCTCTTAGGTCCTCAGGTCCAGATGCAGGAGAGTATTTCACAGGAAATGTTGGTGCTCATAGTTGGGTATGGATGGGTAGTATAGTCTATGTTTTATTGGATTGTAGAGCTGAGAGGATAGATATCTTCCAGGCTTTAGACAGGACAAGAACATTAGTTGATTTGCTGAGTTGAGACAGTCAATGGTCAAAGGGATGGGGCTGGGAGTTGCTAAGGAAAAGACAGAAGCAAAGAACATGAGGCAAGGGTTGAAAACACCTTTTAATTCAAAGTACAGGTTTTGGAGATACTTTACTTCTGATTACAGTTGTTTTTTGTGATAATATGAAGGATTAATTAAATTATATTCTAATATTTTGTTTCTGCCTCACTCATAGCCCCGATCTGCCTGGCAGTCCCTAAATGTTCCTTTGCCCAAACCTGATGTTAGGGCTAAGAAGGATATAGGTACACAGACCACTGGTCTGTTCTACCCATCTGGCAAGCTACTAGCAAAAAAGGAACTGGAAATGGCTTCTCAAAAGCAGAGGCAGGAGAAAATGAGTGACCATAAACCTCTCCTCACAGCCATCAGCCCAGGAAGAGGTGAGGAGAAACATATGCTTTCTTGTCAGGAGGGAACTCACTCTCTCTGATAGAAAATTTCACTTTTCTTCCTTTACCATTATTTTTATGTATAAAAAATAATTTCCTTTATTTTTCTTTTTTTCAAGTAATTTTCATTTGCATGAATAATAATGCTCTTCCTTAAACTTTTAGTACTCTAATGTTTTGATTCATAGCCACCTTACCTGGTTTGTAAATCAAATAGCACATATGGATTTCTACTATTTTGGCAGAAATGTTGTTAATCTGTGTTGTTATTGTTATCTGCTATTATCTCTTTTTGTACTGTGGTAAAATTTACATAACAGGTCACCATTTTTACCATTATTAAAGCGTACAATTCAGCGATATTTAGTACATTAACAATATATTATACAGCCATCACCACTCTTTATGTCGAGTATTTTCATCACCCCAACGGTAAACTCTCTTCTCTTTAAGCAGTCACTACCCACATTTTCTCTGCCAAGTGCCTGGCAACCACGAATCTACTTTCTGTCTTTGTGGATTTACATGTTCTAGACATTTCATATAAATGGAAGCATATCATATATGGCTTTTGTGACTGGCTTCTTTTTCTAAGTATAATGTTTTCAGGGTTCATTCATGTTTTCACATGTTTAGTACTTCATTCTTTTTTATAATAAGCTGAATAATATTCTCTTGTAAGGATTTATGACATTTTGTTGATCTATTTATCACTTGATGGACATTTGAGTTTTGTTCACCTTTTGGTTATTATGAATAATGCTGCTGTGAACATTCATATATAGGTTTCTGTGAACATAGGTTTTTATTTCTCCTGAGTACAAACAGTACAAATGCTGGGTCAAATGGTGACATTATGTTTAATTTTTTAAGGGACTTCCAGAGAGGCTGCCCTATTTTACGTTCTGAATAGAAGTGTACGAATGTTCTGATTTTTTCACATCTTTGCCAATGTTTGTTATTTTTGTTTTTAAGATTTTATTGGGTAATTGGGGGAGGGGAACAGCATTGGGGAATCAGGGAAGGGGAACAGACAAGTTGCTGTCCTTTTGTTCTTCAGTCTAGTTGTGGAAGACGTCGCTTCACTGGCCCATGTTGGTATTATCATTGCGCTCTTCCTGGGTGAGGCAGATTGGTCGACGGCCATTGGACGGCCATTCACGGTGGCTCTTGGCAGCTCACGCCAGCTGCCAGCCGCTCACGCCAGCTGCCAGCCACTCACCGTAGCTTTAGGGCAGTGGGAGCCCACTGCAGCCCCACTGCAGCCTACACCATTGCTGGCGACTCATGGCAGCCCAGCTCCAGGTGGAGCTGTTGTTCACCATCTTAGCTGTAGAGGGCGTAGCATCACTGGCCCTCATGTGGGATCCAAACCGGGGCCCTGTTGCTCAGAGCTGGCTTCCCAAGCTAACACCTAACCAACGTGCCACTCGGCCAACTCTATTATCTTTTTCATTATAGCCATCCTAGTAAGTGTGAACTGGTATTTCTTTATGGTTTTAATAGTATTTCCCTGATGGGTAATGATATTGAGCATATTTCATGTGTTTTTGGCCATTTGTATATTTTCTCTGAAGAAATGTCTATTTAGATCTTTTGTTCATTTTTAAATTGGTTGTCTTTTTGTTATTGAGATGTAAGAATTCTTTATATATTCTGGATACTAGATTCTTATCAGATTTATAATTTGCAAACATTTTCCTACCATTCTGTAGGTTGTCTTTTAACTTTTGATAGTGTTCTATGAAGCACAAAAGTTTTAAATTTTGGTTAAGTCCAAATTTTATCTATTTTTTCTTTTGTTGCTTATGTTTTCGGTGTCATATCTAAGAATCCATTGCGAAATCTAGGTCACAGATATTTACCTCTTTTTTCTTCCAAGATTTTTATAGTTTTAGCTCTCACATTTAGGTCTTGGATCCATTTTGAGTTAATTTTTGTATATGGTGTGCAACTACATTATTTTGCATGCAGCTATCCAGTTGTCCCAGTACCATCTGTTGGAGAGATGATTGTATCCCTGCTGACTGATCTTAGCACCCATGTCAAAAATCAGTTATCCACAGATATGTGGGTTTATTTCTGGACTTTGAATTTCATTGTGCTGATCTACATATCTATTTTTATGCCAGAGCCATGCTGTTTTGATTACTGTTGCTTTGTAGTAGGTTTTGAAATTGAGAAGTGTGAGTTCTTCAACTTTATTCCTCTTTTTCAAGATTGTTTTGGGTATTATGGGTTCTTGAATTTCTATATGAATTTTAGGATCAGCTTCCCAATTTGCACAAAAATGAACCCAGCTGGAATTCTGATGGGAATTGCATTGAATCTGTAAATCAGTTTGAGGAGTATTGCCAACTTAACAATAGTATTGGGTTGTTGGAAAAGTCATGATGTATTTTTTTTCTGTGTTTTTCATTGCAAAAATGCGTCATGACTTTCCCGACAACCCAATATTAATCTTCCAATTCATGAACATGGGATATATTTCCAATTATTTAGATCTTTAATTCCATTCAGTAGTGTTTTGTGGGTTGTGGAGTGTAAGTTTTGTACCTCTTTTGTTAACTTTATTCCTATGCTATTGTCAGTAGATTTGTTTTCCCAATTTTATTTTGGGATTGTTCATTGCAAGTGTATTTTGTATATTGATCTTGTATTTTATAACTTTGATGAACTTTTTGATTAGTTCTAATAGTTCTCTAGTAAATTCCTTAGGATTTTCTATATACAAATCCTGTCATCTATGAAAATAGTTTTACTTACTTTCCAGTTCAAATGCCTTTTATTTCATTTTCTTACCTGATTGCCCTGGTTAGAATCTCCAATACAACGTTAAATATAAGTGCTAAGAGCAGGAATCCTTGTCTTGTTCCTGATATTAAGAGAAAGCATCCAGTCTTTAACCATTAAGTATGATGTTAGCTGTGGTTTTTCATAGATGCCCTTTTTCTGATGGAGAAAACCCTATCCTAATTCTAATTTTTGAGTGTTTGTTTTTATCATTAAAGGGTTTTTGATTTTGTAAGATGCTTTCTCTATCTATTTAGATGAACGTGTGATTTTTGCCTTTTATTTCATTGATGGTATTTTTACATTAATTGATTTTCAGGTGATAAACTAACCTTTCATTCCTGGGATAAATACCACTTGGTTGTGGTGTGTAGTTCTTTTTATAGGTTTATGGGTCCACTTGCTAGTATTTTGTTGAAATTTTTGGTATTTATATTCATAAGAGTTATTGGTTTTCTGTTTTCTATCCTTGTGATGTCTTTGTCAGGTTTTGGTATCAGTATGATATTGGCTTTTAGTCTTCTCTTCTCTTCTATGTTATCTTTTTTTTAAAATGCTTATGAAGTGGTGATATTAACTCTTTTTTAAGTATTTGGTAGAATTCACCTGTGAAGCCACTTGGGCCTGAACTTTGTCTAATGGGTAATTTTGATTAGTAACTCAATCTCTTTACTTCTTATAGGTTTATTGAGATTTTCTATTTCTTGTCAAGTCAATTTTTGTAGTTTATGTATTTCTAGGTATTTGTCTATTCCATCTGAATATTCTAATTTATTAGTCTACAGTTGTTCGTAGTATTCCTTCATAATCTTTTTTATTTCAGTAAGGTTGGTCATAATGTCCCCTATTTATTTCCAATTCTAGTAATTTGAGTCGTTTCTCTTTTTTCTTGGTCAGTCTAGATAAAGATTTGTCAATTTTATTGCTCTTTTCAAAAAGTTAATGTTTGGTTTTGTTGATTTTCTCTGTTGTTTTTCTTTTTTTAATTAAATTTATTGGGGTGACAATGGTTTGTAACATTACATAGGTTTCAAGTGTACAATTCTGTAATACATCATCTATATATCATATTGTGTGCTCACCACCTAGAGTCAGTTCTCCTTCCATTACCATATATATATTTGACCTTCTTTACCCTCTTCTACCATTCCCCTCCCCCCTTCCCCTCTGGTAACCACTAAACTGTTGCCTGTGTCTATGAGTGTTTGTTTATTTGTTTGTTTGTCTTGTTTCTCCGTTGTTTTCAGTTTTATATCCCACGTATGAGTAAAGTCATATGGTTCTTGACTTTTTCTGTCTGACTTATTTTGCTTAGCATAATATTCTCTAGATTGATTCACATTGTCACAAATGGCAGTATTTCATCTTTTCTTATGGCAGAGTAGTATCCCATTGTGTATATATACCATATCTTCTTTATCCAGTCATCTATCGAAGGACACTTTGGTTGTTTTCATGTCTTGGCCACTGTAAATAAAGCTGCAATGAGCATCGGAGTACATATATCTTTATGGCTAAATGTTTTCAGATTTTTTGGGTAGAAACCCAGGACAAGGATTGCTGGGTCATGTGGTAACTCTATTCTTAATTTTTTGAGGAACCTGCACACTGCCTTCTATAGCAATTGCACCAATCTACACTCCCACCAACAATGTATGATGGTTCCTTTTTCTCCACAACCTCTCCAACACTTGTTATTATTTGTCTTATTGATGATAGCCATTCTAACAAGCATGAGGTGGTATCTCATTTCATACGCATTTTCCTAATAGCTAGTGATGTTGAGCATTTTTTATATACCTGGATGTTGTCTTGGGAGAAGTTTCTGTTCATGTCCTCTGCCCATTTTTTAATTGGATTGTTTGTCTTTTTGTTGAGTTGTATGAGTTCCTTATATATTTTGGATATTAGCCCCTTATTGGATGCATTGTTTGCAAATATCTTCTCCCACTCGGTTGTCTCTTTGTTTTTGTCAATGGTTTCTTTTGCGGTGCAGAAGCTTTTTAGTTTGTATAGTCCCATTCCTTTATTTTGGCTTTTACTTCCCTTGCCTTTGAGGTCAAATTCATAAAATCCTCTTTGAACCCAAGGTCCATAAGTTTAGTACCTATGTTTTCTTCTATGCAGTTTATTGTTTCAGGTCTTATGTTTAGGTCTTTGATCCATTTTGAGTTAATTTTGTTTATGGTAACAGATAGCAGTCTAGTTTCATTCTTTTGCACATGGCTTTTCAATTTTCTCAGCACCACTTATTGAAAAGGATTTCTTTTATCCATTGTCTGTTTTGGCTCCTTTGTCAAAAATTATCTGTCTGTAATTATGTGGGTTTATTTCTGGGTTTTCAATTCTATCCCATTGGTCTGTGTGTCTGTTTTTCTACCAATGCCATGCAGTTTTGATTATTGTTGCTTTGTAGTATAATTTGAAGTCAGGAAGTATGATACCTCTGGCCTTGTTCTTTTTTTGTCAGGAGTACTTTTGCTATTTGAGGTCTTTTGTGATGCCAAACAAATCTAATGATTTTTTGTTCTATTTCTTTAAAAAATGCCATTGGGATTTTGATGGGGACTGCATTAAATCTGTATATTCCTTGGGTAATATAGCCATTTTAATTATGTTGATTCTTCCAATCCATGAACATGGAATGTCTTTCCATTTTTTTGTGTCTTCTTCAATTTCCTTTAAAAATGTCTTATAGTTTTCTGTGTACAGGTCCTTTACATCCTTTGTTAAGTTTATTCCTAAATATTTTATTCTCTTTATTGAAATTGCAAAAGGAATTGGTTTTTCTAATTTCTTTTTCTGAAATTTCATAGTTACTATATAGGAATACAGTGGACTTTTGTATGTTGATATTGTAGCCAGCAACTTTATTGTATTTGTTTATTGTTTCCAATAGCTTTTTTGTGGAATCTTTAGGGTTTTCTATATAAAGAATCATGTCATCTGCAAAAAGTGACAATTTAACTTCTCCATTCCCAATTTGGATGCGTTTTGTTTCTTTCTCTTGCATGATTGCTCTGGCTAGGACTTCCAATACTATGTTGAAAGGCAGAGGTGACATGGGGCAACCCTGTCTTGTTCCTGAACATAGAGCAAAAGATTTCAGTTTTTGACCATTGATTATGATATTAGCTGAGGGTTTGTCATATATGGCCTTTATTATGTTAAGGTATTTTCATTCTATACTCATTTTTTTAAGTGCCTTAATCATAAACAGATGTTGTATCTTGTCAAATGCTTTTTCAGCATCTATCGACATAATCATAGATTTCTATCTTTTATTTTGTTTATGTGGTGTACCACATGGATTGATTTGCGTATGTTGAACTATCCTTCTGCCCCTGGGATGAACCCCACTTGATTGTGATATATAATCTTTTTAATGCATTGTTGTATTCAATTTGCTAGAATTTTGTTTAGGAGTTTTGCATCTGTATTCATCAGAGATATTGGTCTGCAATTTTCTTTTATTGTGTTATCCTTGTCAGGTATTGGTATCAGGGTAATGTTGGTCTCATAAAATGAGTTGGGAAGTATTACCTCTTCCTCAATTTCTTGGAAGTGTTTGAGGAGGACATGTGTTAGATCCTCTTTGAATGTTTGGTAGAATTCACTAGTGAAGCCATCTGGTCCTAGACTTTTCATTTTGGGAAGGTTTTGGATGGCTGATTCAGTTTCCTTACTGTTGATCAGTCTATTTGATTTTCCAGTTCTTTGTGATTCAGCCTAGGAAGGCTGTATGTTTCTAAGAACTTGTCCATTTCTTCTAGGTTATTGAAGTTGGTGGCATATAGTCCTTCATAGTATTCTTGTATGATCTTTGTATTTCTGTGGTAGCCATGGTAACTTCTCACCTTTCATTTTTTATTTTGTTTATTTGTGTCTTTTTTTTAATCTTAGTGTAGCCAAGGGTTTGTCAAGTTTATTAATCTTTTCAAAGAACCAGCTCTTTATTGTATTAATTTTTTCTATTGTCTTTTTGTTCTCTATTTCATTTAGTTCTGCTCTCATTTTTATTATTTCCTTTCTTGGGCTGACTTTGGGTTTCATTTGTTATTTCTTTCCTAGTTCTCTATGGTGTAATGTTATAACACCATTTTTCTTGTTTTTTGAGATAGGTCTGTAATGAAACAAATTTCCCTCTTATTACTGCTTTCGCTACATCCCAATAATTTTGGTAGGATGTATTTTCATTCTCATTTGTTTCTATATACCTTTTAAGCTCTCCTCTTATTTCTTCTTTGACCCATTCCTTCTTTAAAAACATGTTGTTTACTCTCAACATATTTGTGGTTTTTCCTGCTTTCTTTCTGCAGCTAATATCCTGTTTCAAAGCCTGTGATCAGAGAACATGCTTGGTATGATTTCAATCTTCTTACATTTGCTGAGACCAGTTTTGTATCCCAACATATGGTCTATTCTTGAGAATGTTCCATGTACACTAGAAAAGAATGTATAGTCTGATGTTCTAGGATGTTCTAGGATGAAGGGCTGTGTAAATGTCAATTATGTCCCTTTGGTGTAGTGTGTCATTTAAGACTGACATTTCCTTATTGATTTTCTGTTTTGATGATGTATCCATAGCTGTCAATGATGTATTTAGATCCCATAGTATAATTGTGTTTTGGTCAATTTCTCCCTTTAACTCTGTTAGTAGTTGCTTTGTATATTTTGGTGGTCCCTGATTGGGGGCATACATATTTATAAGTGATATGTTTTCTTGTTGTAGTGTCCCCTTTATCATTATGAAATGTCCATCTTTGTCTCTTGTTACCTTTTTTATCCTGAAGTGTATTTCCTCTGATACCAGTATGGCTACACCTGCTTTTCTCTGAATACCATTTGCTTGGAGTGTCAATTTCCACCCTCTCACTTTGACTCTACGTTTGTTGTTATAGCTGAGATGCATCTCCTGGAGGCAGCATATGGTTGGGTTTTGTTTTTTGATCCAGTGCTACTTTGTGCTGTGCCTTTTTATTGGTGAATTCAGCCCATTTGTATTTAGGGTGATTATTGATACATGAGGATTTCTTATATCCATTTTGTCTTTTGTTTTCTGGTATCAGTGTCTCCATTGTTGTTGTTGTTGGGGTTTTTTTTGCCTTTTTGTTGCTGTCTGTTATTTTAATGTGGTGGTATTCTATGATTTTTCCCTCTGTGTCTTCTTTTTTTACATTATATATCTCAATTCTGGATTTTTTCTTTGAGTTGTTACCATTAAGTTTGTGTAATAGCAAGTTTCTTTTTTTTATTGTTAGTTTCAGGTGTTCAGAACAATGCAATAGTTTTTCTTTTCATCCTTTGCACAGAAACAACCCCCCTCGCCCCTCTACTGCACTCCCACCCCCGGTATCATACTTATCTATTACAATTCCATTGACTCCATTCCCACACTCTAATCCACGTCCCGTGACTATATGTATATATAATTATAGTTGACATACATTATTATTCAACATCAGCTTCAGAAATACCGTTGGGTGGTCAGGCCTCTACACCAACTATGAAGTGGTCTCCCTAACAAGACATGAGTCCATCTGGCCCCTTCAAAAACATTTACAACATTATT
>NW_017733299.1:61434-73887 GCF_001890085.2 Hipposideros armiger | reverse complement strand
AGAAACAGGGAGAGCGCTGAGGTGTTTTGGGCCAGCCTAGCTAAGGATGACACAGCAATTTTTACCCTTCTGTGTAGTTTCCCTCAGCCCTGGCACAGGGTTATGCTTTATTTGTGGTTGGTGGGCTTAGTGTCGGGGTAGGGTTAGTGTTTGGACTTTGGAGGACATTATTATACTTCTGGGGAGGTGATACTCTTAGGATTTTATAGGTCCGAAACAGGTGTAAGGGACAGGTGTGTGTAGCGTTAACGTTTTCGAGGCACGGAGGTGTTAGGGACAGATTTTTCGGGTTCGCTGAGGTGGGTTAGTTATATTTTAGCGTTAGTGGCAGGGACGGTGTTTGGGTTTGGGACAGGTTCAGTGTTTTTAAGGACATGGCTGCCTCTTCGGATAGCGCGAAGTATTCGCGATGTGAAGTTACAGGAGACTGGCAAAGAAAATACTCGAAAGCAGGAGCAGATGCTGCAAAACTTTCCCCTCTTGACACAGACTTGTGAACCAGTCTGGCAACACACATTCGTTTACGTATAGCCACGCATTTATGGGGGGAAGAAATGGGGAGGGCACTGAGGTGTGTTGGGTCAGCCTAGCTAAGGATGATGCAGCACTTTTTCCAATCCTGGGTTGGGTCCCTCAGCCACGGAAATTGTTTTGCTTTATGTTTGCAGTTGTGGATAATAGGGGAGTGGTAGGACTAGTGTATGGTATGTGAGTGACATTCTTAAGGGTTCAGGGAAGGAAATACTCTTATGAGATTTTGAGTTCGAAACAGGGTGTAAGGGAGAGGTATGTGTATGTTAAGGTTTTAGAGGCAAGGAGGTATTACTGAAAGGTTTTTAGGCTTCGCCTAAAAATGAGATGGGATAATTATTTTTTAGCGTTGGAGTCAGAGACGGTGTTCAGCATTGGGACAGGTTCAGTGTTTTTAGGGACATGGTTGCCTCGTCGACGGCCTGGATGGGAATGATGGGAAGTTACGTGAGACCGACAAAAGAAATACTTGAAAGCAGGAACAGTGTCCCACAAACTGTCCCATCTTGGTTGAGACATTATGAACCACTCTGGCAGCACCCGTTCATTGAGATATATCCATGATTTTGGTGGGGTACAAATGGGGAGAGAGCTGGGGTGTGTTGGGTCAGCCTAGCTCAGGATGACGCAAAACTTTTTTGACATCCTGGCAGAAAGGATAAAGAAAAACCAAAAAAATGACACACATGCTTCCCACAAAGTCCCTCCATATCGAATGACACACAGAGACAGAAGGTGAAGGGATGGAAATATATACTTTTTGCCATTGGAAATGCAGAAGTAAAAAGCTGGGGAAACAATACTTAGATAACATAGACTTTAAAACAAAAGCTATAACAAGTGAAAAAAAGGACATGTCATATTGATAAAAGCATCAATCCAACAAGAGGATGGAACTCTTCTAATCATATACATGGCACACGTAGGACCTACTAACACTGAAAGCAAACATGGTGAGTCATAAATGAAGACATTGAGAGTCATGGTAGGGGATGATGACATGCAAATCACATCAAGCAATACATCATCCAGACAGAAAATCAACCAAGAAACAATGGACTTAAAGGTCTTTAATTATTTGTAGAGCATCTCACCACTTATCGGACAAATATACCTTCCTTTGAAGGGCACATGGAACATTTTCCAGAATAGGTCACATGTTAGACCATCAAACAAGTCTCCATAGATATAAGAAGACTGAAATTGTATGAAGAATCTTCTCTGGTACGGAACTAGAAATCAATTGCAAGAAGATAAATGGAAAACACACAAAGGCATGGGATCTACGTAACATGCTACTCAATGGGTCAGCAATGTCATCAAGGAAGAAATAAAAAAAATACCTTGAGCCAAAAGTACGTGAAAACACAATGTTCCCAAATGTATGGCACACAGTGAAAGCAGTCCTAAGAAGCAATTTCATAGCAATAGAGGCCTACCTCCAGAAAGAAGAAAATTCTCAAAATTACAGTCTGTTTTTACACCTGAGGGACCTGGAAAAAGAAGACAGAGCAAAGCCCTCTACCCTCCTCCCCCTCCCCACCAACACTCACATAAACACACACACACACACACACACACACACAAACACACACACACACACACACACACACAAACACACACACACAGGGAAAGGTCGGAGGACAGTCTGTTTGAGATCAGTGTGGTTGTCTGACCTGGCCTGGTCTGCCATTGGCTTTCCTGTGTTATATTTGTGACCTCTAAAACAACGGCCAGAAGCATATCGTGTGAGACTTAAACCAGAGTCTAAAGTTTCAACATTTCGGCTTTCCTGATGTCAGTGCCTGAGGCCGCTAGGTCGCAGCATGGAAACATGGTACTATTTCCAGCATCTCCATCAAAGTGAGCTTGGAAAGAGCTTCATTATGATGTGGTTTCCTGGTTACCAGGGTTCCTTGTTCTTTTAAGCTTTATGACCAGGAAGTGAGATCACAGCCTGGGGTCTCCACTGTGAACTTCTTCCTCATACAAAAACTCTCCAAAGTCCCTCTGGGTTGGGGATTGCTCACCCTACCCCAGAAAACATGTCCACCTCCAGTTACACTAACACTGCCTATGCCACAGTTTCAGGAAAACGGGTGTGCAGGGGGGGCCATGGCTTTGAGGACCCATAGCTCAGTTCAGAGCTGGCTTCCGCTCCTTACCAGTGATGTGACTGAACAGCATGTGCTGTCACGGCCTCCGCAATTTTCCCGTGTGTATAATACGGGTCTTTCTAGCATCTATATCTCAAAATGTCATCTCATTATAAACACCTGTAGTGCCTAGAAACCCTGGGATGGGGTCACATGATGTCAGGTGCAGACCTGAATGATGACGTGTGTGCTGAACAGAGGTCAGAACAGAGCCTACTGGCTGCGTCTGCTCTGGCACCCAGGGACACTCATTGAATTCCTGCCCCTATATCAAGAGGGCTATAATGAAATCCACTTCCAACACAGTCTTCTCTGGCACAGAACATTGGAGGGACTCCATTATGTTTAGACTTGGGGCCAAGCACCTATCTCGGCCTGCATGTGGGGCGGCCCCTCGATGGCTCCCAATGTGCCTGCCTCCATGACACATCTCTGCGTGAGCCCCACCTTTTGAGGATTGGCATTGTTTGTGACTCTGTCCTAAGGAATAGAGAAAGTAAAATGATGGGGTGTCATTTCAAGACTGAGTAATGGAAAGTTTATGATGCTTCCGGCTCCTTCTTTCCTTCTTTCTCTGTCTGTCTTTGTCTCCAATTGACTTGATATATATTCCTAGATCACTGGCTCTGTATGTGACGCTGTGTCTGCCACTCTCTCTGTCTTTTCATGTTTCTGGTTCTCTCTTTCAGTGTGTTGTGTGTGCGTGTCTGAGTGTGTGTGTTTGTGGGTGTGTGTGTGTCTTTATCCATATGTATCTCGCACTGTCTCCCTGTCATGCATCTCTCTTCATATCACATTTCTTCTCTGTCTATCTCTTCAATTACTTCCTGTTCTCCTTCTCTCATTCAGTCTGTCGCTCTCTGCATCTGTCTTGCTTTCTCTCTAGCCATCTCTCATTATAACGCTCAACATAATGGGATTGGGGAGGTGATGTATAGGAAAGGATCATGTGTGTGTGTGGAGTGCTGTTCATAGCGTGGGACAAGTGAATGGCTGTGTAAAGAAGGGTAGCATCGGTGTGGGCCTGATGAAACCTGGTGGTGCTTTTGGCATACCGTGACTATGGCCGGTCACACTGGCCAGCAGTTCGGGTCAGAGCCAGTGACCAGGCACCTGTTGGTGCAGGTCCCGGGGCCAGGGCCGATGTGCCCATGCCTGGAATCCCAGGGGTCTGAGAGTACCAAAGACTCAGTTGCCCTGAACAAGGGACTGCAGAGTAGCCAGACGTGTGTGCTGAGGCAAGCAATCCAGGGACTGGAGAGTCCCTTCAGGCCAGTGCTACCAGTACTGTGTGACCGCCAGTGGAGCATCAGTGGCCCACGGTGCCTCTGACATGGCGAATGATGAATGCTCCCTGCAAGCTTGGACTGGCCTCCTCTCATGCCAGCAGCTTCCGGAGGAGTGGTTGGGGAAAGGGCGAAAAGTGCAGCATGGCCTGATCTGTTTGGCGGAGCGTGTTGTCTGGCACACAGGCTAAGTTAGAACACCCAGCAGTGTGACGCACACTTAACAGGCCGGCCGGAGCGGGTCCCCTCATTCAAACAACCCCAAGTCCCTGTGCCTCTGGGATACCACCCTGAATTAGAGGATCTCGACTGATCCCAGAAAGTAAGCATGATCGGGTCTGGTTAGTGCTTGAATGAGAGACCACTTGGAATACCACGTACTACATGCTTTTGCCTTCCCCTACTGTTGCCGCCATCATACGCTGGGCTCCGTTTCAATACCTCCTGCCTGTTGCCACTCTGCGGCCTCTCAACCCGTTCCAGGTCCCCAGGCTATCGGCGAAATCGCCGCCCTGCCCTACAGCCTCACAACACCGACCATATGTCGAGGCCTGCTGGCTGGTGCTCCTTCAGCCCTCGTCATGCTCTTGCCCACAAGCTAGCAGCTCCCAGCCATTTGCGGCAAACACAGCCAACCGCAATGCCCAGGCTCAGGGCTTTGTCACTATGCATGTCTCCAACTTCGCTGCACCATCTCACGTCGGCTTTCTCCCATCAGGACAATGCACGTCCTTGGCACCGCAGACCAAGGACACAGGGAAAACCGTCTGTCTCCCTGGAAGTGAGCACTGAGTCACCCACTCTGTGTGTCGCTCAACCAAGGCCAAAGGGATGGCTCACATGACCCACCTTAATAAAGGCCCCAGTCTTCGCTGGTGTGCCCCTCGTTTGCAGTCTCCCCCAATGCACGGTAGTCCTCCATCCTACGCAGGGCTCCCATCACACACGGGAAAAAAGCCAGAAAAAAACAGCAGACTCAACTGTGGAGAAACACACCAACACCCCTGTGAGTTGTGTGAGTCCTCTGACGCCAGGAAAGAGGACCACTATGGGAAAAACGCAGAGGCACATGACCCAGGTACAGACAGTACCTGCTGCTACAACTTGACACCCCAAGACGGAAATCTGGGCGAGGTTCCAAGCACCATCGCGCTGTTTGGTCCATGGCTGCATGCACTTAGTCACCACCATGCTGCCACCGACAGGGCACCGCCTCCTCACACGACCCCAGTCCCCAGCTCGACCACACTCCAGTGTGTAAGCTACCAACTCAGAACAGCTTCGGTGTGACTGTCTTAGTGTGTTCCCCAGGGTGAACGGCCATCCCATGGCTGTCAAGCTCTGGGTCTTAGATGCTATTCTCCCTCTCCCATTCCTTCTCTGTCTCTCCTTCTGTCATTGTGTCTGTGGGTCTTTCTGGCTCCCTGTGTGTCTCTCTCTGTTGCCCCTTCAATGGCCTTCTTTATAGGCTCTTAGCTCAGTTGGTCAGAGGATTTGATGTGTCAGGAGAAGTTGGAGTCCCACGCTCTTGTGTGGAGACCAAAGGCCAGGTTTATTTGTACCAGAAGAAGTTGTAGGTGTTGTGCTATTGCGGGGGCCCAGAGCCTCATTGATCCACTCATAGGGGCTGGTTTTGGTCTCCCTTCACTTCTGAAGTAGTTGGGGAATGGGTCCACTTTGTCACACTAAATGAACTTGAGTCTTCTTGCACTTGTATGTCTGGTAGGCATGGTGGACCATTCCTCATCCAGGAGGATCTTGGTTCCCTGGGGAGCTCCTTAGCGAGCTGAAGGCCTGGATACAATTTTTCTAACAGGAGGCCCTTATGACCATAGCTTTCATGGGCAGGATAATTCCTCTGCCAAGAAAGCCACCAATATGAGGCATTGTGCACAACAAGCATGGTCCGGGTTCACTCCCTCTGCAAGAATGGCCAGAAGTCTCCAGTGCCACTCACAGGCTGGCAGCGAGTGAGACAGTGGCAGGTCACCATCTTTTTGCCAGTAGGGCCTGGTGTCCATGTTGCCCCACTCGGACGAGCTGTGGGGCATGGGTGTCCTCCCTTTGGCAGGAAACCCTGTGATTTGCACGCTGCTGGTGGGTGGTCGAGGTCTCCACCGTCTCTCAGGATATCCTTGGTTCATGTCAACCCACTCAAGCAGTTTCTCCATTTTCAGACAGGAAGGGCTAGGGCCTCATTGACCCACTCAAGCTGGGTGGTGGCCCAATTTCCTTCTCTCCAACAAAGTGTCTGCAAACCATAATTTCCATTCAGGCCGGGTCTTCTTTTCCTACCAGTTGAGGCTAGGGTCCTCTGGCCTTGCTTACCAGACCAGCATAAATTCATTTCCCATTGCCTAGAGAGTCTGGAGACCCTGGGCTGTGCTGACTTTCAAACTTCAGGTCCCACTGTCTGTCAGGCAGGGTCATACATTGCATTCAACCTGTTCAAATGGGAATGGGGGCCATGTTCCTTCCAACCAACAGAAACGCCTGCAGACCTACATGCCCTGACAGGGTCCCATCCTACTTCGAAGGCTGCTTTAGCTCCCGGTGGCCTCTCTTGTTAGCAAGACCATGCAACAAGTCCTCTTGTTGAGCATTTCATCATCAAAATGATAATTGAAAGTTGTGTTAGCTAGAAAAAAACCTGGCATCGCAGAATGGATAAACAAAAAACCCCAAAAATGATACATATGCTTCCCACAAGAGTCACTCCATATCAAAAGACACACAGAGATGAAAGTGAAGGGATGGAAAAAGATACTTTTTGCCAATGGAACTGGGGAAAGAAAAAGCTGGGGAAACAATACTTAGATAACATAGACTTTAAAACAGAAGCTATAACAAGTGACAAAAAGGACATGTCATATTGATAAAAGCATCAATCCAACAAGAGGATGGAACTCTTCTAAACATATACATGGCACATGTAGGAGCAACTAACACTGAAAGCAAACATGGTGAGTCATAAATGAAGACATTGAGAGTCATAGTAGGGGATGATGACATGCAAATAACATCAAGCAATACATCATCCAGACAGAAAATCAACCAAGAAACAATGGANCCAGCCTAGCTAAGGATGACTCAGCAATTTCCCACTTCCGGTTTGGTCGCTCAGCCCCGAGACAGGGTTCTGTTTTATATTTGGGTTTGGGGGCATCGGGGAGGTACCGAATGTTTGGAATGTGGGGGATATTCTTATTCTTCAGGGAAGGGATGCTATAAAGAATTTCTGGGTTTGAAACACGGTGTAAGGGAAACGAATGTATAGCGTTTAGGTTTTAGAAAGATGCGGATGTTAGTGACAGGTTTTTAAGTTTTGCTGAGATGAGATAGTTACTTTTTCGGTTTGTTGTCACGGACGTTGTCGGCTTACGGGACATTTTCAGTGTTTTTCGGGACATGGCTCCCTCGTCAGACCGCCCTGAGTGGGCGCGACAAACGTTCCTGGTTACCGGAAAATGAATTACTAGAAAGCCGGAGTTCGGGCTCCAAAACTGTAAGGTGTCGGGAGAGACCTTTTGAACCAGTCTGGCAGCACTCGCTCGTTTACCTGTAGCCCCGTTTTTGCGGCGGCAGTAACGGGGAGGGTGCTGTGTTGTGTTGGGCTACCCTAGCAAAGGATGACTCAGCAATTTTCCACTTCCGGGTTGGGTCGCACAGCATCAGCACAGGGTTACACTTTATGTTTGGGGTTATGGGTACAGGGGAAGGGTAGAGCGAGTGTTTGGATTATGGTGGAGATTCTCATGTTCTCGATAAGGGTTACTCTTAGGAATTTTTGGGTTCCAAAAAGAGTGTAAGGGAAAGGTGTGTGTAGCGTTAAGGTTTGAGAGGGAAGGAAATGAAAGGGACAGGTTTTTAGGGTTCGCTCAATGTGATGATTATATTTCAGGGCGGGGGTCATACAGCGTGTTCGTGTTCGGGACAAGTTCAGTGTTTTCAGAGACATTGCCGCCTTGGTGGACCGCCTGGTTTGTCGCGATGGCAAGTTATGGGAGAACGGCAATAGAAATACTCGAAAGTGTTAAGAGTTGCTCCAAAACTCTCCCCTCTTGGGAGACACGTTGTGAATCATTCGCCAGCACTCGTTCGTTTACATATAATCATGATTTCCTGGAGGTAGAAACGGAGAGGGCGCTGAGGTTTGTTGGACCAGCCTAGCTAAGGATGACTCAGCAATTTCCCACTTCCGGTTTGGTCGCTCAGATTTGGGAAAGGGTTCTGCTTTATTTTTGGGTTGGGGGGGCATCGTGGAGGGTTAAGCCGACAGTTTGGATTGTGGGGGATATTCTTATGCTTCAGGGAGGGGATGCTATAAAGAATTTCTGGGTTTCAACCTGTTGTAAGGGAAAACTATGTATAGCGTTTAGGTTTTAGTAAGAAGCAGATATTAGTGACAGGTTTTTAAGTTTTGCTGAGATGGGATAGTTACTTTTTAGGTTTGTTGTCATGGACGTTGTTCGGTTTCGGGACATTTTCAGTGTTTTGGGGACATGGCTCCCTCGTCAGACCACCCTGAGTGGTTGCGACAAACGTTCCTGGTTACCGGAAAAGGAATTACTAGGAAGCAGGAGTACAGGCTCCAAAACTGTAAGCTGTCGGGAGAGACATTTTGAACCAGTGTGGCAGCACTCGCTCGTTTACCTGTAGCTCCGCTTTTGCAGCGGCAGTAACGGGGAGGGCGCTGTGTTGTGTTGGGCCACCCTAGCAAAGGATGACTCAGCAATTTTCCACTTCCGGGTTGGGTCACACAGCATCGGCACAGGGTTACGCTTTNCTTTAATTGATATTTGTAGAGCATGTCACCCCTTATTGAAACAATATACATTCTTTTCAAGGGCACATAGAAGATTTTCCAGGACAGGTCACATGTTAGACCATCAAACAAATCTCCATATATATAAGAATACTGAAATCGTACCAAGCATCTTCTCTGGTATGGAACTAGAAATCAACTGCAAGAAGATAATGGGAAAACACACAAAGGCATGGGATCTAAGCAACATTCTACTCAATGTGTCAGCAATATCATGAATAAGAAATCAAAAAATACCTTGAGCCAAAAGTAAGTGAAAACACAATGTTCCCAAATGTTTGGCACACAGTGAAAGCAGTCCTAAGAAGCAATTTCATAGCAATAGATGCCTACCTCCAGAAAGAAGAAAATTCTCAAATAAACAGTCTATTCCTACACCTGAGGAACCGGAAAAAGAAGACCAAGCAAAGCCCTCTACCCTCCTCCCCCTCTCCACCAACACTCACATGAACACACACACACACACACACACACACAGGGAAAGGTCGGAGGACAGTCAGTGTGAGATCAGCGTGGTTGTCTGACTTGGCCTGGTCTGCCCTTGGCCTTCCTGTGTTATATTGGTGACCTCTAAAACAGTGGACAGAAGCATCTTTTGTGAGACCTAAACGAGAGTCTGAAACATGGGTAAAGTTTCAACATTTGGGCCTTCCTGAGGCCAATGCCTGAGGCTGCTAGGCCGCAGCATGGATACGTGGAACTATTTCCAGCATCTCCATCAAACTGAGCTGGGAATAGTCTTCATTATTATGTGGTTGCCTGGTTACCAAGCTTCCAAGTTCTTTCAAGCTTTATGACCAGGAAGTGAGATCACAGCCTGGGGTCTCCTCTGTGAACTTCTTCCTCATACAAAAACTCTCCAAAGTTCCTCTGAGTTGGGGATTGCACACCCTACCTCAGAAAACACGTCCACCGCCAAGTACATTAACATTGACCATGCCACAGTTTGAGGAAACCTGTGAGCAGCAGGAGCCACGGATTTGAGCACCCATAGCTCGGTTCATAGCTGGCTTCTGCTCCTCACCAGTGATGTGACTCTGACCAGCGTGTGCTGTCAGGGCCTCTGCAGTTTTCCCGTCTGCATAGCACAGGTCGTTCAAGCATCTACATCTCAAAATGTCATCACATTATAAACGCCTGTAGTGCCTACAAACCCACGGCTGGGGTCACATGATGTCGGGTGCAGACCTGACCGATGACATGTGTGCTGAGCAGAGGTCAGAACAGAGCCTACGGGCTGCATCTGATCTGGCACCCAGGGACGCTCATTGATTTCCTGCCTCTATCACAAGAGGGCTGTAATGAAATCCATTTCCAACACAGTCCCCTCTGGCACAGAACATTCAAGGGACTCCTTTATATTTAGACTTGGGGACAAGTGCCTATCTCGGCCTGCGTGTGGGGCGGCCCCTCGATGGCTCCCAGTGTGCCTGACTCCATGTCACGCATCTTTGCGTGAGCCCTGCGTATTGAGGATTGGCACGGTTTGTGACTCTGTTCTAAGGAATAGATAAAATAAAATAATGGCGTGTCATTTCAAGACCAAGTAATGGGAAGTTTATGACGCTGCCGGCTCCCTCTTTGTCTCTTCCTCTGTCTCTCTGTGTGTCAGTGACTTGTTTTCGATTCCTAGATCACTGTCTCTGTATGGGACGTTGTCTGTCTCTCTCTCTGTTTCTTCATGTTTCTGGTTCTCTCTTTCAGTGTGTTGTGTGTGCGTGTCTGAATGTGTGTGTTTGTGTGTGTGTGTGTCTTTATCTGTATGTCTCTTGCACTTTCTCCCTGTCATGCATCTCTCTTTATATCGCACATCTTCTCTGTCTATCTCTTCAATTACTTCCTGTTCTCCTTCTCTCACTCAGTCTGTCTCTCTCTGCCTCTGTCTTGCTTTCTGTCTAGCCATCTCTTATTATCACGCTCAGCACAATGGGTTTGGAGAGGTGATGTATAGGAAAGGATCATGTGAGTGTGAGTGGTGCTGTTCATAGCGTGGGACAAGTGGATGGTTGTATAAAGAAGGGTGGCATCGGTGTGGGCCTGATGAAACCTGGTGGTGCTTTTGGCATACCTTGACTATGGCTGGTCACTCTGGCCAGCAGTTCGGGTCAGAGACAGTGACCAGGCACCTGTTGGTGCAGGTCCCGGGGCAAGGGCAGATGTGCCCATGCCTGGAATCCCAGGGGTCTGAGAGTACCAAAGCCTCAGTTGCCCTGAACAAGGGACTGCAGAGTAGCCAGACGTGTGTGCTGAGGCAAGCAATCCAGGGCCTGGAGAGTTCCTCCAGGCCATCGATATCAGTACTGTGTGACCGCCAGTGGAGCATCAGTGGCCCACGGTGCCACTGACCTGGCTAATGTAGAAGGCTCACTTCAAACCTGGACTGGCCACTGTTCACGCAAGCAGCTTCTGGATGAGTCGTTGGGGAAAGGGCGAAAAGTGCAGCATGGGCTGATGAGGTTGGCGGAGAGTGCTCTCTGGCACACATGCTAAGTTAGAGCACCCAGCAGTGTGACGCACACCTAAGAGGCCGACCAGACTGGGTCCCCTCAGGCAAACAACGCCAAGTCCCTGTGCCTATGGGAATACCAAACTGAATTAGATGATGTCGTCTGATTCCGGAACGTAAGCATGATCGGGTCTGGTTACTACTTGCATGAGAGACCGCTTGGAATACCACGTCCCACAGGCTTTTTCTTTCCCCTACTGTTGCCGCCATCCCACGCTGGGCTGCCTTTCAATACCTCCTGCCTGTTGCTGCTCTGCAGCCTCTCAATCCGCTGCTGGTCCCCAGGCTATTGGCGAACTCGCTGCCCTGCCCTACAGCGTCACAACCTCGACTACATGTCAAGGCCCACTGTCTAGTGCTCCTTCAGCCCTGGCCCTGCTCCTGCCCACAAGCAAGTAGCTCCCAGCCATTTGCAGCAACCACCACCACCCACAATGCCCAGGCCCAGGGCTTTCTCACTACTCATGTCTCTACCTTCGCTGCACCAGCTCACGGTGGCTTTCTCCAGTCAGGGCAATGCACATCCTTGGCACCGAAGACCAAGGACGCAGGGAAAACCATCTGTCTCCCTGCAAGTGAGCAGAGTCACCCACTGTCTGTCGCTCGACCCCGGACCAAGGGATAGCTCACGTGACCCACCTTAATGAAGGTCCCTGTCTTCGCTGGTGTACCCTTCGGTTGCAGTCTCCCCCAATGCATGGTAGTCCTCCATCCTACCCAGGACTGCCATCACACACGGGTAAAGAGCCGGAACAAAACAGCAGACTCAACTATGGAGAAACACACCAACACCCCTGTGAGTCGTGTGTGTCCTCTGACTCCAGGAAAGAGGACCACTATGGGAGAAGCATGGAGGCACATGACCCACGCACAGACAGTACATGCTGCTACAACTTGTCGCCCCAAGGCGTAAATCTGGGCAAGGCTCTGAGCACCATCGCACTGTTGGGACCCTGGCGGTATGCACTTAGTCACCACTGTGACTGCTTTATACATGGAGTTACAGGGCATAAGAGAGAGGTTGGGCAAGTGTGTGGATTGTGGTGGACATTCTTATGTTTCCCGTCTGGGGATATTGTTAGAAATGTTTGGGTTTGAAACAGGGTTTAAGGGAAAGGTGTGTGTAGCGTTAAGGTTTTAGAGGGAAGG
>NW_017733299.1:59571-61026 GCF_001890085.2 Hipposideros armiger | reverse complement strand
GTGGGGGATATTCTTATGCTTCAGGGATGGGATGCTATAAAGAATTTATGGGTTTGAAACAGGGTGTAAGGGAAAGGTGTGTGTAGCGTTAAGGTTTTAGAGAGAAGGAAATGGTAGGGACAGGTTTTTAGGGATCGCTGAGGTGGGATAGTTATAATTTAGGGTTGCTGTCTGAGACGGTGTTCTAGTTCAGGACAGGTTCAGTGTTTTCAGAGACATTGCTTCCTCGGCAGACCGCCTGGGGTGGGTGGGACAGCAAGTTACGGGAGACTGGCAATAGAAATACACGAAAGTGGGAGCAGTTGCCCCAACTCTCACCACTTTTTGGAGAGACGTTGTGAACCAGTCTGGCAGCACTCGTTCCCTTACATATAGCGACGCTTTTGGGGATGCACAAAAGGGGAGGGCGCTGAGGTGTGTTAGGCCAGCCTAGCTAAGCATGACTCAGCAATTTTCCACTTCCGGGTTGGGTCTCTCAGCCCTGGTACAGGGTTATGCTGTATGTTTGGAGTCGGGAGACATAAGGGTGGGGTAGGCCTAGGTTTTCATTTGTGGGGGACATGCTTATAGTTACGTGCAGTGGATAATCTTTGGAATTTTGGGTTCAAAACAATGGCTAAGGTAAAGGATTGTGTAGCGTTAAGATTTCAGAAGGAAGGGGATGGTAGGGAGAGATTTTTAGGGTTCGCTGAGGTGGGATAGTTATAGTTTAGGGTTGGGGTCAGGTACGTTGTTCGGGTTCTGGTCAGTTTCATTGTTTTCAGGGACATGGCTACCACGGCGGACTGCCTGGGGTAGGCGCATTGGCTAGTTACGGGAGACTGGCAATAGAAATAATCGAAAGCGGGTGCAGTTGCCCCAACTCTTTCCCTTCTTGGGAGACACGCTGAGAACCAGTTTGGCAGAACTCGTTTGTTTACATATAGCCATGATTTGGTGGAGGCAGAAACGGGGAGGGCGCTGAGGTGTGTTGGGCCAGCCTAGCTAAGGATGACTCAGCAATTTTCCACTTCCGGGTTGGGTCCCTCCACCCAGGCACCGGGTTATGCTTTATATTTGGTGCGCGGGCGTAGGGGTGAGATAGGGCGAGCGTTTGATTTGTGTGGGTCATGCTTAGGGATCTAGGCATGGGATACTCTCTGGATTTTTGGGTTCAAAACAGAGGGTAAGTGAAAGGTGAGTGTAGCGTTAAATTTTAGAGGGAATGGGATGTTAGAGTCAGGTTTTTACGGTTCGATGAAGTGGGAGAGTTACTTTTCAGGTTTGTTGTCATTGACATTCCGATTTGGGACAGGTTCAGTGTTTTCAGGGACACGGGTGCCTATGCGGACCACTTGGTGTGAGCATGATAGCAAATCACGGGAGACTGGCAATAGAAATATTGGAAAATGGGAGTAGGGGCCCCAAAACTGTCCCCTCTTGGGAGAGACGTTGTGAACCACTCTGGCAGCACTC
>NW_017733299.1:39190-58038 GCF_001890085.2 Hipposideros armiger | reverse complement strand
ACAGGTTTTTAGGGTTCGCTGAGGTGGGATAATTATATTTTAGTGCATGGGTCATAGAGCGGGTTCGTGTTTGGGACAAGATCAATGTTTTCAGAGACATTTCCGCCTCGGCGGACCGCCTGGGTTGTGCGCGATGCCAAGTTATGGGACAATGGCAATAAAAATACTCGAAAGCAGTAACAGTTTCCCCAAAACTCTCCCCTCTTTGGAGACAGGTTGTGAACCAGTCTGGCAGCACTCCTTTGTTTACATATAGCCATGATTTCGTGGAGGCAAAAATGGAGAGGGCGCTTTGGTGTGTTGGGCCAGCCTATCTAAGGATGACTCAGCAATTTCCCACTTCCGGGTTGGGTCCCTCCGCCCCGGCACCGTGATATGCTTTATGTTTCGTGTCGAGGTTCATAGGGGAAAGTTAGCGTGAGTCTTTGTTTTGTGTGGGACGTGCTTAGGGATCCCGGCAGGGGATACTCTCTGGATTTTTGGGTTCAAAACAGGGGGTAAGTGAAAGGTGTGTGTCGCGTTACATTTTAGAGGGAAGGGGATGTTATGATCAGGTTTTTATGGTTCGATGAAGTGGGAGAGTTACTTTTCAGGTTTGTTGTCATTGATGTTGTTCCGATTCGGGACAGGTTCAGTGTTTTCAGGGACACGGGTGCCTCTGCGGGTCGCCTGGTGTGAGCGCGATGGCAAGTCACGGGAGAGAGGCAGTAGAAATACTAGAAAACGGTAGTAGGGGTCCCAAAACTGTCCCATCTTGGGAGAGACGTTGTGAACCACTCTGGCAGCACTCGTTCATTTACACATAGCCTCGCATTTGCAGGTGCAGTAATGGGGAAGACGCTGAGGTGGGTAGGGCAGTCTAGCTAAGGATGACTCAGCCATTTTCCACTTCCTGGTTGGGTCCCTCAGCTCTGGACAGGGTTACACTTTATGTTTCTGGTTGAGGAGCACAGGGAAGGGGTAGGGTGACTGTATGGATTCGGGGGGACATTCTGGTGGTTCCGGGCAGGGGATAATCTTAGAAATTTTTGGGTTCTAAATAGGGAGTAAGGGAGATGTGTGCGTAGCATTAAAGTTTTAGAGGGATGGATATGATAAGGATAACTTTTTAGGGTTCGCTGTGGTGGGATAGTTATATTTTAGGGTTGGGATCAGCGACGGTGTTCGGGTTCGGGACAGGTTCAGTGTTGTCAGGGATATGGCTGCCTCTGCAGATCGCCTGGTGTGAGCGCAATGGCAAGTCATGGGAGACTGGCAATAGAAATAATGGAAAACGGGAGTAGGGGCCCCCAAACTGTCCCCTCTTGGGGAGACGTTGTGAACCACTCTGGAAGCACTCATTCATTTACATATAGCCTCATTTTTACGGGTGCAGAAACTGGGAGGGCGCTGAGGTGGGGTGGACAGTCTAGCTAAGGATGACTCAGCAATATCCCACTTCCGGGTTGGTCGCTCAGCCCCGGGAAAATTTTCCGCTTTAATTTTGGGTTTCGGGGGCATCGGGGAGGGTTAGGCCGAGTGCTTGGGTTGTGGGGGACATTCTTATGGTTCGGTGAGGGGATACGGTTAAGAATTTTTGGGTTCGAAACAGGGTGTGAGGGAAAGGTGTGTGTAGCGTTTAGAATTTAGAAAGAAGGGGATATTAGAGACAGGTTTTAAGCTTTGCTGAGATGTGATAGTTACTTTTTGGGTTTGTTGCCAGGGACATTGTTCGGTTTCTGGACAGTTTCAGTGTTTTTGGGGACATGGCTGCCTCGTCGGACCGCCACGAGTGGGCGCGACAAACGTTCCTGGTTACGGGAAAAGAAATACTAGAAAGCGGGAGTACGGGCTCCAAACCTGTCCGCTGTTGGGAGAGACGTTTTGAACCTGTCTGGCAGCACTCGTTCGTTTACATGTAACCCCGCTTGTGCGGGGGCTGTAACGGGTGGGCGTAGAACTGTTTTGCGCCAGCCTCGCTAAGGATGACTCAGCAATTTTCCACTTCCGGGTTGGGTCGCTTAGCTGCGGCACAGGGTTACGCTTTATGTTTGGGGTTAAGGGGCATAGGGGAGGGGTTGGCCGAGTGATTGGATTGTGGTGGCATTCTTATGTTTCCGGGGAGGGTTACTCTTAGGAATTTTTGGGTTCGAAACCGGGTGTAAGCGAGAGGTGTGTGTAGCGTTAAGGTTTTAGAGGGACGCAAGTGATAGGGCCAGGATTTTAGGGTTCTCTGTTGTGGGATAATTATATTTTAGTGCGGGGATCATAGAGCGTGTTCGTGTTCGAGACAAGTTCAATGATTTCAGAGACATTGCCGCCTCGGCGGACTCCCTGGATTGGGCGCGATGGCAAGTTATGGGATACTGGCAATAGAAATACTCGAGAGCAGTAGCATTTGCCCCAAAATTCTCCGCTCTTGGGAGACACATTGTGAACCAGTCTGGCAGCACTCGGTTGTTTACATATAGCCATGATTTCGTGGAGGCAGAAACTGGGAGGGCGCTGAGGTGTGTTGGGCCACCTAGCTAAGGATGACTCAGCAATTTTCCACTACCGGTTTGGTTCCCTCCGCCCCGGCATCGGGTTATGCTTTATAATTCGTGTCGGGGAGCATAGGGGTGAAGTAGGATGAGTGTTTGATTTGTGTGGGACCTGCTTAGGGATCCAGGCAGCGGATACTCTCTGGATTTTTGGGTTCAAAACAGGGGGTAAGTGAAAGGTGTGTGTAGCGTTACATTTTAGAGGGAAGGGGATGTTAGGGTCAGGTTTTTACGGTTCGATGAAGTGGGAGAGTTACTGTTCAGGTTTGTTGTCATTGACGTTTTTCCAATTCGGGACAGGTTCAGTGTTTTCAGGGACACGGCTGCCTCTGCGAATCGCATGGTGTGAGCGCGATGGCAAGTCACGGGAGACAGGCAGTAGAAATAGTAGAAAATGGGAGTAGGGGCCCCAAAACTGTCCCCTCTTGGGAGAGAAGTTGTGGACCTCTCTGGCAGCACTCGTTCATTTACATATAGCCTCACTTTTGCGGGTGCAGTAACGTGGCGGGTGCTGTGGTGCATAGAGCAGTCTAGCTGAGGATGACTCAGCAATTACCCACTTCCGGTTGGGTCCCTCAGACCTGGCACAGGGTTATGCTTTATGTTTGGGTTCGAGAGGCTGACGGGTGGAGTAGGGCGAGTGTTTGCTTTTTGGTGGACATGCTTAAGATTCCAGGCATGGGATACTCTTTGGATTTTGGGGTTCGAAACAGGGTTTAATGGAGAGGTGTGTGTAGAGTTAAGGTTTTAGAGGGAAGGTGATAATAGGGACACGTTCATAGGGCTCGCATACGTAGGATAGCTACTTTTTAGGTTTTTGGCCAGCGATGTTATTCAGGTTCAGGAGAGGTTCAATGTTTTTAGGGATATGGCTTCCAAGTCGGACCGCCCGGAGTGGTCACGACAGGAAGTTACTGGACACTGGTAAAAGAAACACTCGAAAGCGGGTGTAGTAGCCCGAAAACTGTCCGCTCTTGGGAGAGAAGTGGCGAACCCGTTTGGCAGCTCTCGTTCGTTTACATATAGCGTTGCTTTTGCGGGTGCAGTAACGGGGAGGGCGCTGAGGTGGGTAGGGCCGTCTAGCTAAGGATGAGTCAGCAATTGTCCACTTCCGGGTTGGGTGCCTCAGCCCCGGCACAGGGTTACGCTTTAAGTTTGTGGTTGAGCGGCACAGGGAAGGGGTAGGGTGAGTGTTTGGATTTGGGGGGACATTCTGAGGGTTCCGGGGAGGGTATACTCTGAGAAATTTTTGAGTTCGAAATAGGGAGTAAGGGAGATGTGTGTGTAGCATTAAGGATCTAGAGGGAAGGATATGATAGGGATAACTTTTTAGGGTTCGCTGACGTGGGATATTTATGTGTTAGGGTTGGGATCTGGGATGGTGTTCGCCTTCGGGACAGGTTCCATGTTGTCAGGGACATGGCTGCCTCTGCGCATCGCCTGGTGTGAGCGCGATGGCAAGTCACGGGAGACTGGCCATAGAAATACTAGAAAACGGGAGTAGGGGCCCCCAAACTGTCCCCTCTTGGGAGAGACGTTGTGAAACACTCTAGCAGCACTCATTTGTTTACATGTAGCCTCGCTTTTGCGGGGGCAGTCACGGGGTGGGCGCTGAGCTGTGTACGGCCAGCCTAGCTAAGGATGACTCAGCAAATTTCCACTTCCGGTTTGGGTTGCTCAGCCCGGGCACAGGGTTACGCTATATGTTTGGGGTTAGGGGCATAGGGGAGGTGTTGGGCCAGTTTTTGAGTAGTGATGGACATTCTTATGTTTCTGGGGAGGGTTACTCTTAGGAACTTTTGGGTTCGAAAGAGGGTGTTAGGGAGGTGTGTGTAGCGTTAAGGTTTAAGATTGAAGGACATGATAGGCACAGGTTTTTAGGGTTCGCTGAGGTGGGATAATTATATTTTAGTGCGGGGGTCATAGAGCGGATACGTGTTTGGGACAAGATCAATGTTTTCAGAGACATTTCCGCCTCGGCGGATCGCCTGGGTTGTGCGCGATGGCATATTGTGGGAGAATGGCAATAAAAATACTCGAAAGCAGTAACAGTTTCCCAAAACTCTCCCCTCTTCGGAGACACGTTGTGAACCAGTCTGGCAGCACTCGTTTGTTTACATATAGCCATGATTTCGTGGAGGCAAAAACGGAGAGGGCGCTGAGGTGGGGTGGACAGTCTAGGTAAGGATGACTCAACAATTTCCCACTTCCGAGTTGGTCGCTTAGCCCCGGGAAAGTTTTCCGCTTAATTTTTGGGTTTCGGGGGCATTGGGGTGGGTTAAGCCGAGGGCTTGGATTGTGGGGGACATTTTTATGGTTCAGAGCAGGCTACTCCTAGGAAATTTTGGGTTGGAAACAGGGTGTAAGGGAAAGGTGTGTGTAGCATTAAGATTTTAGAGGGAAGGAAATGATAGTGACAGGTTTTTAGGGTTCGCTGAGTTGGGATTATTATATTTTAGGGCGGGGTCATAGAGGGTGTTCGTGTTTGGGACAGGTTCAGTGTATTTAGGGACATGGCTGCCTCATCCGACAGCCTGGATTGGGTGCGAGAGGAAGATGCTGGAGACCGGCTATGGAAATACTCGAAAGCGGGAGTAGGGGCCCCAAAACTTTTCGCTTTTGGGAGAGACATTGTCAATCCATCTGGCAGCACTCGTTCGTTACATACAGCCATGCTTTTGTGGAGGCAGAAACAGGGAGGGCGCTGAGCTGTGTTCGGTCAGCCTAGCTAAGGATGACTCAGCAATTTTCCACTTCCGGGTTGGGTCTCTCTGCCCCGGCACAGGGTTATGCTGTATGTTTGGAGTCGGGGTGCATAAGGCTGGGGTAGGGCGAGGTTTTCATTTTTGGGGTCATGCTTATAGTTCCGTGCAGGGGATAATCTTTGGATTTTGGGGTTCAAAACAATGGTTAAGGGAAAGGTGTGTGTAGCGTTAAGGTTCAGAAAGAAGGGGATGTTAGGGACAGCTTTTTATGGTTCGCTAAGGTGGGATAACTATAGTTTGGGGTTGGGGTCAGGTACGTTGTTCGATTTCGGGTCACGTTCATTGTTTTCAGGGACATGGCTACCTCAGCGGACCGCCTGGTGTAGGCGCATCGGAAAATTACGGGAGATTGGCAATAGAAATACTCGAAAGCGGTAGCAGGTGCCCCAAAAGAGTCGCCTCTTGGGACATTTATTGTGAACCACTCTGGTACCAAAGTTTGTTTACATATAGCCATGATTTTGAGTGGGCAGTAACTGGGAGGGTGCTGAGGTGGTTTAGGCAATCTAGCTAAGGATGACTCAGCAATTTTCCACTTCCGGAATGGGTCCCTCAGCCCCGGCACAGGGTTATGCTTTATATTTGGGGTTACGGTGCTTAAGGGAGGGGTTGGGCAAGTGTGTGGATTGTAGTGGACATTCTTATGTTTCCAGGCAGGGGATATTCTTAGACATGTTTGGGTTCAAAACGGGGTGTAAGGGAGAGCTGTTTGTAGCGTGAAAGTTTTGGAGAGAAGGAAATGATAGGGACAGGTTTTTAGGGTTCGCTGAGGTGGGATAGTTATAATTTACGGTTGGGGTCAGAGACGGTGTTCGGGTTCGGGACAGGTTCAGTGTTTTCAGAGACATTGCTGCCTCGGCCGACTGCCTGGTGTGGGCCTGATGGCAAGTTACAGGTGACTGGCAATAGAAATATTCGAAAGCAGGAGCAGATGCCCGAAATCTGTCTCCTCTTTGGAGAGACATTGTGAACCAGTGTGGCAGCACTCCTTCCTTTACATATAGCGACGCTTTTGTGGAGGCAGAAACGGGGTGGGCCCTGAGGTGTGTTAGGGCAGCTTAGCTAAGGATGACCCAGCAATTTTCCACTTCCAGATTGGGTTCCTCAGCCCCGGCACATGATTACACTTTATGTTTGGGGTTGGGGGTTATAGTGGATGGTAGGACGAGTCTTTAAATTGTGGAGGACATTCTTAGAAAGCTACGGAGGGAGTACTCTTAGGAATTTTTGGGTTCGAAACAGGGTGTAAGGGAGAAGTGTGTGCAACATTAAGGTTTTGGAGGGAAGGAAATGATAGGGATAGGCTTTAGGGTTCGCTGAGGTGGGATAGCTATATTTTAGGGTTGGGGTCTGGGACGGTGTTCAGGTTCCGGATAGGTTCAGTGTTTTCAGGGACATTGCTGCCTCTACGGATCGCCTGGTCGGCGCACGACGGTAAGTTACGGGAGACTGGCAATAGAAATACTCGAAAGCGGGAGCAGGTGCCCCAAAACTGTCCCCTTTTGGGAGAGACGTTGTGTTCCAGTCTGGCACCACTCGTTCGTTTACATATAGCCACACCTTTGTGGAGGCAGAAACCGAGAGTTCACTGAGGTGGGTCGGGCCAGCCTAGCTAAGGATGCCTCAGCAATTTTCCACTTCCAGGTTCCGTGCCTCAGCCCCGGCATACTGTTATGCTTTATGTTTGGTGTCGGGGGGCATAGGTATAGGGTAGGGCAAGTGATTGATTTGTGAGGTACATGCTTATGGTTCCAGACAGGAGATAATCTTTCGATTTTTGGGTTCAACATAGGGGGTAAGGGAAAGTGAGTAACATTAAGGTTTTAGAGGGAACGGGATGTTAGGGACAGGTTTTTATACCTCGCTGAGGTGGGAGAGTTACTGTTTCGGTTTGTTGTCAGGGACATTGTTCGGGTTCGGGACAGTTTCAGTGTTTTTAGGGACATTGCTGCCTCATCGGACTGCCCAGAGTGGGCGCGACAGGAAGTTACTGGAGACCGGCCAAGGAAATACTAGAAAGCGTGAGTACGGGCCCCAAAACTGTCCGCTCTTGGAAGAGACGTTGTGAACCCTTCTGGCAGCACATGTTCATTTACATATAGTCTCGCTTTTGCGGGGCAGAAAACGGGAGGACGCTGAGATGAGTTTTGCAGTCTAGCTAAGGATGACTCACAAATTTTACACTTCCTGGTTGGGACCCTCAGCCAAGGCACAGGGTTACACTTTATGTTTGTGGTTACGGGGCATAACTGAAGGGTTGGGAAAGTGTGTGGATTGTGGGGGACATTCTTATGTTTCTGGGCAGGGGATATTCTTAGAAATGTTTGGGTTGGAAACAGGGTGTAAGGGAGAGGTGTGTGTAGCGTTAAGGTTTTAGAGAGAAGGAAATGATACGGACAGGTTTTTAGAGTTCATTGAGGTGGGATAGTTATTTCTTAGGCTTGAGGTTCAGGGACAGGATTAGGGTTCGGGACAGGTTCAGTGTTTTAGAGACATTGCTGCCTCGGGGGACCGCCTGGGGTGGGCGCGACGGCAAGTTACGGTAGACTGGCAATAGAAGTACTCGAAAGCGGGAGCAATTGTCCCAAATCTCTCCGCACTTTGGAGAAACGTTGTGAACCAGTCTGGCAGCACACATTCCTTTACATATAGTGATGCTTTTGTGGAGGCAGAAACGGGGAGGGCACCGAGGTGTGTTAGGCCAGCCTAGCTAAGGATGACTCAGCAATTTTCCACATCCGGTTTTGGACCCTCAGCCGAGGCACAGGGTTACGCTTTATATTTGGGTTTGGGGGGCATAGGTGTGGGGTAGGGCGAGTGTTTCATGTGCGGGGCACATGCTTAGGGTTCCGTGAAGGGCATAATCTTTGGGTTTTGGGGTTCGAAACATGGGGTAAGGGAGAGGTGTGTGTAGCTTTAAGGTTTTATAGGGAAGGGGATTTTAGGGACAGGTTTTTAGAGTTCGTTGAGGTGGGATAGTTATTTTTTAGGTTTGGGGTCAGGGACGTTGTTTGGGTTTGGGAGAGGTTCATTGTTTTTAGGGACATGGCTGCCTCGTCGGACGGCCTGGAGAGGGCGCGACAGGAAGATGCTGGAGACCGGCTAAGGAAATATTCAAAAGCGGGAGTAGGGGCCCCAAAATTATTTGCTTTTGGGAGAGACATTGTGAACCCATCTGGCAGCACTCATTCGTTACATATAGCCACGGTTCTGTGGAGGCAGAAATGGGGACGGCACTGAGCTGTGTTGGGTCAGCCTAGCTAAGGATGACTCAGCAATTTCCACTTCCGGATTGGGTTCCTCAGCCCTGGCACAGGGTTACGCTTTATGTTTTGGTTTAGGGGTTATAGTGAAGGGGTAGGATGAGTGTTTGGTTTGTGGGGGACATTCATAGAGTTCCACGGAGGGAGTACGCTTAAGAATTTTTGGGTTCGAAACAGGGTGTAAGGGAGAGGTGTGTGCAGTGTTAAGGTTTTGGAGGGAAGGAAATGATAAGGATAGGTTTTTAGGGTTCACTGAGTTTGGATAGTTATATTTTAGGGTTGGGGTCTGGGACGGTGTTCAGATTCAGGACAGGTTCAGTGTTTTTAGGAACATTGCTGCCTCGGCGGACCACTTGGGGTGGGCATGACGGCAAGTTACAGGAGACTGGCAATAGAAATACTCGAAAGCGGGAGCAGTTGTCCCAAATCTCTCCCCTCGTTGGAGAGACGTTGTGAACCAGTGTGGCAGCACTTGTTCCTTTACATATAGCGACACTTTGTGGAGGCAGAAACTGGGAGGGCGCTGAGGTGTGTTAGGCCAGCCTAGCTAAGGATGACTCAGCAATTTTCCACTTCCGGTTTTGGACCATCAGCCCAGGCACAGGGTTAAGCTTTATGTTTGGGTTTGAGGGGCTAGTGTGCTGTAGGGTGAGTGTTTGATATGTGGGGCACATGCTTAGGGTTCCGTGAAGGGGATAACTGGATTTTTGGGTTTGAAACTTGGGATAAGGGAGAGGTGTGTGTAGCTGTAAGGTTTTATAGGGAAGGGAATTTTAGGGACAGGTTTTTAGAGTTCGGTGAGTTGGGATAGTTACTTTTTAGGTTTGGGGTCAGGGACGTTGTTTGTGTGTGGGATAGGTTCAGTGTATTTAGGGACATGGCTGCCTCGTCGGACGGACCGGAGCGGGCGCGACAGGAAGATGCTGGAGACCGGCTAAAGAAATACTCGAGAGCAGGAATAGGGGTCCCCAAACTGTTCGCTTTTGGGAGAGACGTTATGAACCCATCTGGCAGCACTCGTTCATAATATATAGTCATGTTTTTGTGGAGGCAGAAACAGGGAGGACACTGAGGTGTGTTGGGTCAGCCTAGCTAAGGACGACTCAGCTATTTTCCACTTCTGGGTTGGGTCCCTCACACCTGGCACAGGGTTATGATTTATGTTTGGTGTCAGGGGGCATAAGGGTGGTGTAGGGTGAGGTTTTCATTTGTGGGTGACATGCTTATAGTTCTGTGTAGGGGATACTTTTGGATATTTGGGTTCAAAACAATGGGTAAGGGAAAGGTGTGTGTAGTGTTAAGGTTTTAGAGAGAAGGAAATGATAGGGACAGGTTTTTAGGGTTCACTGAGGTGGGATAGTTATATTTTAGGGTTGGGGTCAGGGATGGTGTTCAGGTTCTGGACAGTTTCAATGTTTTCAGGGACATTGCTGCCTCTAGGGATCATCTGGTGGGCGCGCAACGGCAAGTTACGGGAGACTGGCAATAGAAATACTTGAAAGCGGGAGCAGGTGCCCCAAACCTGTCTCCTCTTGGGAGAGACATTGTGTACCAGTCTGGTAGCACTCGTACGTTTACATAAAGCCACGCTTTTGTGGAGGCAGAAACGGAGAGTTCACTGAGGTTGGTTGGGCCAGCCTAGCTAAGTATGCCTCAGCAATTTTCCACCTCTGGGATGGGTCCCTCAGCCCCGGCACACTGTTATGCTTTATGTTTGTTGTCGGGTGGCATAGGCGTAGGGTAGGGCGAGTGATTGATTTGTGGGGCACATGCTTAATGTTCTGGGCAGGGGATATTCTTTCGATTTTTGAATTCAAAATAGGGGGTAAGGGAAAGTGTGGGTAGCATAAAGTTTTAGATGGAAGGGGATTTTAGGGACAGGTTTTTATAGCTCGCTGAAGTGGGAGAGTTACTGTTTCGGTTACTTGTTGGGATGTTGTTCAGGTTCAGGACAGTTTCAGTGATTTAGGGACATGGCAGCATCGTCAGACTGCCCGAAGTGGTCAGGACAGGAAGTTACTGGAGAACAGCAAAGGAAATACTAGAAAGCACGAGTACGGGCCCCAAACTGTCCGCTCTTGGGAGAGACGTTGTGTACCCGTCTGGCAGCACACGTTCATTTACATATATCCTCGCTTTTGCGGGACAGAAACTGGAAGGGCGCTGAGGTGGGGTTTGCAGTCTAGCTAAGGATGACTCACAAATTTTACACTTCCGGGTTGGGACCCTCAGCCAAGGCACAGGGTTACGCTTTATGTTTGGTGTTACGGGGCATAAGGGAGGGGTTGGACATGTGTGTGGATTGTGGTCGACGTTTTTATGTTTCCAGGCAGGGGATATTCTTAGAAATGTTTGGGTTGGAAACAGGGTGTAAGGGAGAGGTGTGTGTAACGTTAAGGTTTTAGAGAGAAGGAAATGATAGGGACAAGATTTTAGGGTTCGCTGAGGTGGGATAGTTACAATTTAGGGTTGGGGTCAGAGACGGTGTTCCGGTTCGGGACAGGTTCAGTGTTTTCAGAGACATTGCTGCCTCGGCGGACCGCCTGGGGTGGGCACGACGGCAAGTTTAGGGAGACTGGCAATAGAAATACTCGAAAGCGGGAGCAGTTGCCCCAAATCTCTGCCCTATTTGGAGAGACGTTGTGAACCAGTCTGGCAGCACTCGTTCCTTTACATATAGCGACGCTTTTGTGGAGGCAGAAAAGGGGAGGGCACTGAATGTGTTAGGCCAGCCTAGCTAAGGATGACTCAGCAATTTTCCACTTCCGGTTTTGTACCCTCAGCCCAGGCACAGGGTTACGCTTTATGTTTGGGTTTGGGGGGCATAGGTGTGGTGGGGTAGGGCAAGTGTTTGATGTGTGGGACACATGCTTAGGGTGCCGTGATGGGGATTCTCTTTGGATTTTTGGGTTTGAAACGTGTGGTAAGGGAGAGGTGTGTGTAGCTTTAAGGTTTTATAGGGAAGGGGATTTTAGGGACAGGTTTTTAGAGTTAGTTGAGGTGGGATAATTAGTATTTAGGTTTGGGGTCAGGGACGTTGTTTGGGTTTGGGACAGATTCAGTGATTTTTAGGGACATGGCTGCCTCGTCGGACAGCCTGGAGAGGGCGCGACAGGAACATGCTGGAGACCAGCTAAGGATATATACTGGGAAGCGGGAGTAGGGTCCCCAAAACTGTTCACTTTTGGGAGAGACGTTGTGAACCCATCTCTCAGCACTCGTTCGTTACATATAGCCACACTTCTGTGGAGGCAGAAACGGGGAGGACGCTGAGCTGTGTTGGGTCAGCCTAGCTAAGGATGACTCAGCAATTTTCCACTTCCGGGTTGGGTCCATCAGCCCTGGCACAGGGTTATGCTGTATTTTTGGTGTTGGGGTGTATAAGGGTGGGGTAGGACGAGGTTTTCATTTGTGGGGTCATGCTTATAGTTCCGTGCAGGCGATACTCTTTAGATTTGTGGGTTCAAAAGAATGAGTAAGGGAAAGGTGTGTGTAGCGTTAAGGTTTTAGAAGGAAGGGGATGTTAGAGACAGGTTTTTTGGGTTCGCTGAGGTGGGATAGGTACTTTTAAGGTTCGGTTTAAGGGACTTTTTCGGGTTCGGGACTGGTTCAGTGTTTTTAGGGACATGGCTGCCTCGTCAGACCGCCTGGAGTGGGTACAACAGGATGTTGCTGGAGACCTGCAAAGGAAATAGACCAAAGCGAGAGCAGGTGCCCCAAAACCATTCTGTCTTGGGAGAGTCGTTGTGAGTCACTCTGGCAGCACTCGTTGGTTTATATATAGCCACTCTTATGTGGCGCCAGAAACGGGGAGGGCACTGAGGTGTGTTGGGCCAGCCTAGGTAAGGATGACTCAGCAATTTTCCACTTTCCGGTTGGGTCCCTCACCCCGGCAGAGGGTTATGCTTTATGTTGTTGTCAGGGGGGCATAGGGGTGGTGTAGGGTGAGTGTTTGATTTGTCGGGGACATTTTTAGGTTTCTGGCCTGGGATACTCTTTGGATATTTGGATTCGAAACAGGGTGTAAGGGAGAGGTGTGTGTAACGTTAAGGTTTTAGAGGGAAGGGGATGTAGGGACAGGTTTTTAGGGTTCGCTGAGGTGGGATAGTTACTTTTTAGGTTTGTGGTCAGGGTCGTTGTTCAGGTTCGGGAGAGGTTCAGTGTTTTCAGGGACATGGCTGCCTCATTAGACTGCCCGGAGTGGGCGTGAGAGGAATTTACTGGAGACCAGCAAAGGAAATCCTGGAAAGCGGGAGTAGGTGCCCCAAAAACTGTCCGCTCTTGGGAGAGACGTTGTGAACCCGTGGCAGTTATCATTCGTTTACTTATTGCCACTCTTGTGCAGGGCAGAAATGGGGAGGGCGCTGAGTTGTGTTGGGCCAGCCTAGGTAAGGATGACTCAGCAATTTTCCACTTGCGGGTTAGGTCCCTCAGCCCCTGCACTGGGTTATGCTTTATGTTTGTGGTCCGGGGACTTAAGGGTGGCGTACGGCGAGTGTTTGATTTGTATGGGACACACTTAGGGTTCTGGTTAGGGGACACTGTTTGGATTTTGTGGTTCGAAACTTGTGTAAGGGAGGGTTGTGTGTAGCGTTAAGGTTTTAGAGGGAAGTGGAAGATAGGGACAGGTTTTTAGGATTCGCTAATGTGGGATAGTTACTTTTCAGGTTTGTGGTCAGGGAAGTTGTTCGAGTTCGGGACAGGTTCATTGTTTTCGGGGACATGGCTACCTCGTCCTACCGCTTGGAGTGGGCGCGGCGGGAAGCTACGGAGCCCCGCAAAGGAAACTCGAAAACGGGAGTAGATGCCCCAAAACTGTCCCCTCTTGGTTGAGACGTTGCAAAACTGTCTGGCAGCACTCGTTTGTTTACATATGGCCGCCTATTTACAGGGGCAGAAATGGGGAGGGCGCTGAGGTGTGTTGGGCCAGCCTAGCTAAGGATGACGGTGCACTTATTACACTTCTGGGTGTGTCCCTCAACCCTGGAACATGTTTATGCTTTATGTTTGGGGTTTGGACGCTTAGGGCCTGGGTAGGGGTAGTGTTTGAATTGTGAAGAATATTCTTAGGGTTCCGGTGAGATGATACTCTTAGGAATTTTGGGGTTTGAACAGGGAGTAAGGGAGAGGTGTGTGTAACATTAAGGTTTTAGAGCAAGGAGGTGTTAAAGACAGGTTTTTGGGGTTCATTGAGGTGGGATAGTTATTTTTTAGGGTTGGGGTCAGGGACGGTGTTGGGTTTCGGGACAGGTTCAGTGTTTTCAGGGACATGGCTCCGTCGTCAGATAGGACAGAGTGGGCTCAACGGGAACTTAGGGGCGACTGGCAAAGGAAATACTCGAAAGCGGGAGCAGGTACCCCAAAACTGTTCCCTCTTAGGAGAGATGTGAAACAGTCTAGCAGAAGTCATTCTTTTACATATAACCCCGCTTTTGTGGGGGAAGAAACGGGCAAGGCGCTGACATATGTTGGGTGAGCCTAGCTAAGGATGACGCAGCACAGTTTCGACTTCCGGGTTGGGTCCCTCAGACCTGGCACAAAGTTATGCTGTGTGTTTGGGATTGGGGGGCATAGAGACAGGTTAAAGCTAGTGTTTAGATTGTGGGGTACATTCTTAGGGTTCCGGGATGAGGATACTCTTAGGAATTTTTGGGTTCAAAACAGGGTGTAAGGGAGGAGTGTGTGTAGTTTGAAGTTTTTAGAGGCAAGGAAGTGTTAGAACACGTTTTTAGGGTTTGCTGAGTTGGCATATTTATTTTTTAGTTTTGGGGTCTGGTACGGTGTTTGGGTTCGGGACAGGTTCAGTGTTTTCAAGTACATGGCTGCCTCGTCGGAACGCATGGATTGGGCACGATGGGAAGTTATGGGAGACTGGCAAAGGAAATATTCAAAAGTGGGAGCAGTTGACCCAAACTGTCCCCTCTTGGGAGAGACGTTTTGAACTATTCTGGCAGCACTCGTTCATTTCAATATAAACGCGCTTGTGCGGGGTAGAAACAGGGATGATGCTGAGGTGTGTTCAGGTAGACTAGATAAGGATGACGCAGCAGTTTTCCACTTCCGTGTTGGGAGTCTCAGCACCGGCACAGGGTTATGCTTTATGTTTGGGGTTGGTGGGCTTAGGGTCGGTGTAGGGCTATTGTTTGGATTGCGGGAGACATTCCCAGGGATCCTGGGAGGGGATGCTCTTAGGAATTTTTGGATTCGAAACAGGGTGTAAGGGAGAGGTGTGTGTAGCGTTAAGATTTTAGAGGCAAGGAGGTGTTAGTGACAAGTTTTTGGATTCGCTACGGAGGGATAGTTACTTTTTAGGGTTGGGGTCAGGATATGGTGTTCGGGTTTGGGACAGGTTCAGTGCTTTCAGGGACATGGCTGCATCGTCGGATGGCTCAGAGAGGGCACGAAAAGAAGTAAGGGTCGACCGTCAAAGGAAATACTGAAAGCGGAAGCAGGTGCCCCCAAACTGTCCCCTCTTGGGAGAGACATT
Organism: Hipposideros armiger; assembly: GCF_001890085.2. NCBI lineage: Eukaryota > Metazoa > Chordata > Mammalia > Chiroptera > Hipposideridae > Hipposideros > Hipposideros armiger. The sequence goes on along the minus strand of NW_017733299.1, from coordinate 43,001 downwards.
GTGAAACAGTGTGGCAGCACTCTTTCATTTATATATTGCCGTGATTTTTTGGGGACAGAAACGGGGAGGGCGCTGAGGTGTGTTGGGCCAGCCTAGTAAAGGATGACTAAGCACTTTTTCAATTTTTGGGTAGGATCCCTCAACCCCGGTAGAGGGTTATGATTTATGTTTGTGTTGGGGATGGTAGGCTCGGGGTAGGGCTAGTGTTTGATTGTAGGGGACATTTTTAGGTACTGCGAAGGGGTTACTCAGGATATTTTGGGTTCGAAACAGGGTGTAAGGGAGAGGTGTGTGTAGCATTAACGTTTTAGAGGCAAGGAGGTGTTAGAGACAGGTTTTTCGGGTTCACGGAGGTGGGATAATTATTTTTTAGGGTTGGTGTCAGGGACAGTGTTCGCGATCGGGACAGGTTCAGTGTTTTTAGGGACATGGCTGCCTCGTCGATGGCCCAGATTGGGAACGACAGGAAGTTACGGGAGACCGGAAAAGGAAATACTCGAAAGTGGGAGCAGTGGCCCCCAAACTGTCCCCTCTAGGGAGAGACGTTGTGAACCAGTCTGGCAGCACTCTTTTGTTTACATACGGCAGCGATTTACGGGGGCAGAAACGGGGAGGGCGCTGAGGTGTGTTAGGCTAGCCTACGTAAGGGTGACGCAGCACATTTTACACTTCCGGGTTGTGTCCCTCAACCCTGGCACAGGGTTATGGTTTATGTTTGGGGTTGGTGGGCTTAGGTTCAGTGTAGGGTTAGTGTTTGGATTGGGGGAAGATTCTTAGGTTTCCGGGGAGGGGATAATCTTAGGATTTTTTGGGTTAGAAACAGGGTGTAATGGAGAGGTGTGTGTAGCGTTAAGGTTTTAGAGGCAAGGAAATGATAGGGACAGGTTTTTAGGGTTCGCTGAGGTAGGATAGTTATTTTTTAGGGTTGGGGTCAGGCACGGTGTTTTGGTTCGAGACAGCTTCAGTGTTTTCAGGGACATTGCTGTGTCGTAGGATCGCCCAGAGTGGGTGCGACGGGAAGTTAGGGGAGACAGGCAAAGGAAATACTCGAAAGCGGGAGCAGGTGCCCCCAAGCTGTCCCCTCTTGAAAGAGACGTTGGGAAACAGTCTGGCATTACATGTTCGTTGATATGTAGCCGCGGTTTTGCAGGTGCAGTAATGGGGTGGGCGCTGTGGTGTGTTGGGCCAGCCTAGCTAAGCATGATGCAACACTTTTTCCAATTCTGGGTTGGGTCCCTCAGCCCCGGCACAGGGTTATGCTTTATGTTTGAGGTTGTGTATCATAAGGGCGTGGTAGGGTTAGTGTATGGATTGTGGGTGATATGCTTAGGGTTCCAGGAAGGAGATACTCGTAGGAGTTTTTGGGTTCCAATCAGGGTGTAAGGGAGATGTATGTGTACGTTAAGGTTTTAGAGGCATGGAAGTGTTAGGGACTGGTTTTTAGGCTTCACTGAGATGGGATAGTTATTTTTTAGGGTTGGGGTCAGAGATGGTTTTCAGGATCTGGAATGCTTCAGTGTTTTTAGGGACATGGGTGCCTCATTGAGAGCCCGGAGTGGGAACGAAGGGAAGTTGTGGGAGACCGTCAAAGGAAATACTTGAAAGCAGGAGTAGTGGGCCCCTAACTGTCCCCTCTTATGTGAGCTGTTGTGAACCAGTCTGGCAGAACTCGTTCATTTAGATATGGCCACGCTTTTGCGGGGTGACAAACGCGGAAAGCACTGAGGTGTGTTGGGTCAGCCTAACTCAGGATGACGCAGCACTTTTTCTACTTCGTAGTTAGGTCCCTCAGCACCGGCTCAGGTCTCAGGTTATGCTTCATGTTTGGCGTTGGGGGGCATAGGGGCAGGATAGGTCTAGTGTTTGGATTGAGGAGGATATTCTTAGGGTTCTGGGGAGAGATACTCTTAGGATGTTTGGGGTTCGAAACAGGGTGGAAGGGATAGGTGTGTGGAGCTTTAAGGTTCTAGAGGCAAGACATGTTAGGGACATGGTTTTAGGGTTCGCTGATGTGGGATAATCATTTATTAATGTTGGGATAAGGGATGGTGTTCGGGTTCGGGACAGGTTCAGTGTTTTTAAGGACATGGCTCCCACGTCGGACCGCCCAAAATTGGCGCGACCGTAAGTTACGGGAGACTGGCAAAGGAAATACTCAAAAGCGTGAGGAGGTGACCCAAACAGTCCCTTCTAGGGAGAGACCTTGTGAACCAGTCTCGCAACACACGTAAGTTTACACATAACTGAGGTTTTGCATTGGCATAAACAAGGAGGGCGATGAGGTGTGTTGGGGCAGCTTAGCTAAACATGACAAAACACATTTTCCACTTTNGGGTTGGGTCCCTGAGACCCGACACAGGGTTGTGCTTTATGTTTGTGGTTGGGGATTGTAAGGGCAGGGTAGGGCTAGTGTTTGGGTTGTGGGGGACATTCTTAGGGTTCGGGGAAGGGGATACTCTTAGGATTTTCTGGGTTCGAAACAAAGTGTAAGAAAGAGGTATGTGTAGCGTTAAGTTTTTAGAGGCAAGGAGGTGTTAGGGACAGGTTTTTAGGGGTCGCTAAGGTGGGACAGTTACTTTTTAGGGTTAGGGTCAGGGACGGAGTTCGGGTTTGGGACAGGTTCAGCGTTTTTAGGGACATGGCTGCCTCATTGGTTTGCCCGGAGAGGGCTCCACGCGAAGTTACGGGAGAACGGCAAAGGAAATACTCAAAAGCGGGTACAGGTGCCCCCAAACTCTCCCCTCTTGGGAGAGATGTTTTGAATCAGTCTGGCAGCACTTGTTCATTTACTAATAGCCACGCTTTTGCGGGGTCAGAAACAGGGAGGCCGCTGAGATGTGTTGGGCCAGCCTAGCTAATGATGACACAGCACTTTTTCCACTTCTGGGTTGGATCCCTCATTGTTGGAACAGGGTTATGCTTTATGTTTGTGGTTTGTCATCATTAAGGTGGGGTACGGCTAGTGTATGGATTGTGGGGCAAATCCTTAGGGTTCCGGGAAGGGGATACTCTTAGGATTTTTTGGGTTCGAAACAGGGTGTAAGGGAGAGGTATGTGTAGCGTTAAGGTTTTAAGGCAAGGAGGTGTTAAGGACAGGTTCTTAGGTTTTGCTGAGGTTTGATAGTTATTTATTTATTTATTTTTTTGGTTTGTTTTTAGCTGAACCATCCTGCCACCTGTTGGCAGCTCAGCGGCTGTTCAGCTCGGGCCAGAACTCGAACCGCTGTTGCTCAGAGCTCAAACTCTTGAGCGAGCTCTTAACCAACTGAGCCACTCGGCCGGCCCTGATAGTTATTTTTTAAGGTTGGGGTCAGTGACGGTGTTTGGTTTCAGGACAGGTTCAGTGTTTTCAGGAACATGGCTTAGTCGTTGGATGGCCCAGAGTGGGCGCGACGGGAAGTTAGGGGACACCAGCAAATGAAATACTCGAAAGCTGGAGCAGATGCTCCAAAACTGTCCCCTCTTGGGAGAGACGTTGTGAAACAGTCTGGCAGCACTCGTTTGTTTAAATATAACCTCGCTTTTGAAGGGGCAGAAACGGCGAGGGCGCTGAGGTGTGTTGGGCCAGCCTAACTAAGGATGATGCAGCACTTTTTCCACTTCCGGGTTGGGTCACTCAGCCTCGGCACATGGTTATGCTTTATGTTTTCGGTTGGGGATCACAGGGGCAATGGTAGGGCTAGTGTTTGGATTGTGGGGGACATTCTTAGGGTCGGGGATAGGGACGATCTTAGGATTTTTTGAGTTCGAAACAGGGTGTAAGAAAGAGGTATGTTAGCGTTAAGGTTTTAGAGGCAAGGAGGTGTTAGGG
>NW_017733299.1:35875-38327 GCF_001890085.2 Hipposideros armiger | reverse complement strand
GCATCCTAGGTAAAGATGACAAAACACTTTTTCCACTTTCGGGTTGGGTTCCTGAGACCCGGCACAGGGTTATGCTTTATGTTTACTGTTGGGGATCATAGGTGCAGGGTGGAGCTAGTGTTTGGGTTGTGGGGGACATTCTTACGGTTCAGTGGATGGGATACTCTTAGGATTTTCTGCATTCGAAACAGGGTGTAAGCGAGAGGTTTGTGTAGCTTTAAGGTTTTAGAGGCTACGAGATGTTAGGGACAGGTTTTTAGGGTTCGGTAAGGTGGGATATTTATTTTTTAGTGTTGGGGATCAGGGACGGTGTTTGTTTTCAGGACACGTTAAGTGTTTTCAGGGACATGGCTCCATCGTCGGATCGCACAGAGTGGGTGCGACGGGAATTTAGGGGAGACCGGTAAAGGAAATACTCGAAAGCGGGAGCAGATGCCACAAAACTGTTCCCTCTTGGGACAGACTTGTGAACCAGTCTGACAGCACACCTTCGTTTACATATGGCCGCGTTTTATAGGTGCAGAAACAGGGAGGGTGCTGAAGTGTGTTGGGCCAGCCTAGCTAAGGATGGCGCAGCACTTTTTCAATTTTCGGGTTGAGTTCCTCAGACCCGGTACAGGGTTATGCTTTATGTTTAGGTTGGGAATCACAGGCGCAGGGTAAGTCTAGTGTTTGCATTGTGGGGAACAATCTTAGGGATCCAGGGAGGGGATACTCAGGATGTTTTGAGTTTGAAACAGGGTGTAAGGGAGAGGTGTGTGTAGCATTGTTTGAGAGGCAAGTAGGTGTCATTTACAGGTTTTTAGGATTAGCTGACGTGGGATAGTTATTTTTTAGGGTTGAGGTGAGGGACGGTGTTCGAGATCGGGACAGGTTCAGTGTTTTTTGGGACATGGCTGCCTCGTCGGACCGCCCAAAATGGCGCGGCGCGACGGGAAGTTTCGGGAAACCAGCGAAGGAAATATTTGAAAGTGGGAGCAGGTGCCCGCATACATTTCCCTCTTTGTAGAGACTTTGTGAAGCAGTCTGGCAGCACTCGTTTGTTTATATATAGCCACGCTATTGTGGAGGCAGAAACGGGGAGGGCACTGAGGTTTGTAGGGCCAGCCTAGCTAAGGATGACACAGCAATTTTCCACTTCCGGGTTGGGTCCCTCAGACCCAGCAAGGGTTATTCTTTATGTTTGGGGTAGAGAGGCCTACGGGAGGAGTAGGGGGAGTGCTTGAATTGTGGTGGACATGCTTAGGGTTCTAGGCATGGGGTACTCTTTGGATTTTTGGGTTCGAAACAAGGGGTAATGGAGAGGTGTGTGTAGAGTTAAGGTTTTAGAGGGAAAGTGATATTAGGGACAGGTTTTTAGGGTTCGTCTACATGGGATAGTTACTTTTTATGTTTGTGGTCAGTGATGTTATTCAGGTTCGGGACAGGTTCAATGTTTTTAGGGATATGGCTGCCTCGTCGGACCGCCCGGTGTGGTCGCGATGGGAAATTACTGAACACTGGCAAAATAAATACTCAAAAGCGGGAGTAGTGGCCGAAAACTGTCCAGTCTTGGGAGAGAAGTTGCGAACCCGTGTGGCAGCACTCATTCATTTACATATAGCCTCGCTTTTGCGGGTGCACTAACGGGGAGGGCGCTGAGGTGGGGTGGGAATTCTAGCTAAGGATGATTCTGCAATTTTCCACTTCCGCGTTGGTCGCTCAGCCCCGGGACAGGGTTCCGCTTTATATTTGGGTTTGGGGGGCATCAGGGAGGGTTAGGCCGAGTGTTTGTATTGTGCGGGACATTCTTATGGTTCGGGGAGGGGATACTATTAAGAATTTTTGGGTTCGAAACAGGGTGTAAGAGAGAGGTGTGTGTAGTGTTTAGGTTTTAGAAAGAAGGGGATGTTAGTGACAGGTTTCTAAGGTTTGCTGAGATGGGATAGTTACTTTTTCGGTTTGTTGTGAGGGACATTGTTCGGTGTCGGGACAGTTTCAGTGCTTTTAGGGACATGGCTGCTTCGTAGGACCGCCCTTAGTGGGCGCAACAAACCTTACTGGGAACCAGAAAAGGAAATACTAGAAAGAGGGAGTAGGAGCTCCAACACTGTCTGCTGTTGGGAGAGATGTTGTGAACCAGTCTGTCAGCACTCGTTCGTTTACATATAGCCACGTTTTTGTGGAGGCAGAAACGGGGAGGGCACTGAGGTTTGTAGGGCCAGCCTAGCTAAGGATGACTCAGCAAATTTCCACTTCCGGTTTGGGTCCCTCAGCCCCGGCACAGGGTTACGCTTTATATTTGTGGTTGAGGGGCACAGGGAAGGGGTCGGGTGAGTGTTTGGACTATGGGGGACATTCTGAGGGTTCTGGGGAGGGGATTCTTTTAGAAATTTTGGGGTTCAAAATAGGGAGTAAGGGAGATGTGTGTGTAGCGTTAAGGTTTTAGAGGGAAGGATATGATAGGGATAAC
>NW_017733299.1:25286-35847 GCF_001890085.2 Hipposideros armiger | reverse complement strand
GTGAGTGTTTGGATTTGGGGGGACATTCTGAGGGTTCTGGGGAAGGGTTATTCTAAAATTTTTTGGGTTCGAAATAGGGCGTAAGGGAGATATGTGTGTAGCGTTAAGGTTTTAGAGGGAAGGATATGATAGGGATAACATTTTAGGGTTCGCTGAGGTGGGATAGTTATATTTTAGGGTTGGGATCAGGGACGGTGTTCAAGTTTGGGACAGGTTCAGTGTTGTCAGGGGCATGGCTGCCTCTGCGGATCGCCTGGTGTGAGTGCGAAAGCATGTCACGGGAGACTGGCAATGGAAAACTAGAAAATGGGAGTAAGGGCCCCCAAACTGTCCCCTCTTGAGTGAGACGGTGTGAACCAGTCTGGCAACACTCGTTCATTTACATATAGCCACGCTTTTGTGGAGGCAGAAACTGGGAGGGCGCTGAGGTTTGTAGGTCCAGCTAGCTAATGATGACTCAGCAATTTTCCACTTCCGGGTTGGTCCCTCAGACCCGGCACAGGGGTATGCTTTATGTTTGTGGTCGAGAGGCGTATGGGTGGAGTAGGGCATGTGTTTGATTTGTGGTGGACATGCTTATGTTTCCAGGCATGGGATACTCCTTGGATTTTTGGGTTCGAAAAAGGGGGTACTGGAGAGGTGTGTGTAGAATTAAGGTTTTAGGGGGAAGGTGATATTAGGGACAGGTTTTTAGGCTTTGCCTATGTAGGATAGTTACTTTTTAGGTTTGTGGTAGTGATGTTATTCAGGTTTAGGACAGGTTCAATGTTTTTAGGGATATGGTTGCCTTGTCGGACCACCCGGCTTGGTCGCGATGGGAAGTTACTGAACACTGGCAAAAGAAATACTCGAAAGCTGGAGTAGTGGCCGAAAACTGTCCGCTCTTGGGAGAGAAGTGGCGAACCCGTGTGGCAGCACTCGTTCGTTTACATATAGCCTCGCTTTTGTGGGTGCAGTAACGGGGAGGGCGCTGAGGTGGGTAGGGAAGTCTAGCTAAGGATGACTTAGTAATTTTCCACTTCTGGGTTGCGTCCCTCAACCCCGACACAGGGTTACGCTTTATGTTTGTGGTTGAGGGGCTCAGGGAAGGGGTAGGGTGAGTGTTTGGATTTTCGGGGACATTCTGAGGGTTCCGGGGAAGGGAAACTCTTAGAAATTTTTGGGTTCAAAATAGGGAGTAAGTGAGATGTGTGTGTAGCATTAAGATTTTAGAGGGAAGGATATGATAGGGATAACTTTTTAGGGTTCGCTGAGGTGGGATAGTTATATTTTAGAGTTGGGATCAGGGACAGTGTCCGGTTTGCGACAGGTTCAGTGTTGTCAGGGACATGGCTGCCTCGGCGGATCGCCTGGTGTGAGCGCGAAGGCAAGTCACGTGAGACTGGCAATAGAAATACTAAAAAATAGGAGTAACGGCCCCAAAACTGTCCCTTCTTGGGAGAGACGTTGTGAACCAGTCTGGCAGCATTCATTCATTTACATATAGCCTCGCTTTTGCGGTTGCAGTAACGGGGAGTGTGCTGAAGTGGGGTGGGCAGTCTAGCTAAGGATGACTCAGCAATTTTCCACTTCTGGGTTGGTCGCTCAGCCCTGGGACAGGGTTCCACTTTATGTTTGGGTTTGGGGGGCATCGGGGAGGGTTAGGCCAACTGTTTGTATTCTGGGGGACATTCTTATGGTTCGGGGAGCGGATACTGTTAAGAATTTTTGGGTTCGAAACAGGGTGTAAGGGAGAGGTGTGTGTAGCATTCAGGTTTTAGAAAGAAGGGGATGTTAGTGACAGGTTTTTAACGATTGCTGAGTTTGTATAATTACTTTTTCGGTTTGTTGTCAGGGACGTTGTTCGGTTTCGGGACAGTTTCAGTGTTTTTAGGGACATGGCTGCCTCATTGGACCACCCTGAGTGGGCGCCAGAAACGTTACTGGTTACCAGAAAAGGAAATACTACAAAGCAGGAGTACGGGCTCCAAAACTGTCTGCTGTTGGGAGAGACGTTTTGAACCCGTCTGGCAGCACTCGTTAGTTTAAAATTAGCCTCGCTTTTGCACGGGCAGTAACTGGAAAGGCGCTGAGGTGTGTTGGGCCAGCGTAGCTATGGATGACTCAGCAATTTTCCACTTCCGCATTGGGTTGCTCAGCCCCGGCACAGAGTTTCGCTTTATGTTTGTGGTTGGTGGGCATAGGGGAGGGATTGGGCAGGTATTTGGATTGTCATAAACATTCTTATGTTTCCGCGGAGGGTTACTCTTAGGAATTTTTGGTTTCGAAACAGGGTGTAAAGGAAAGGTGTGTGTAGCGTTATGGTTTTAGAAGGAAGGAAATGATAGGGACAGGTTTTTAGGGTTCGCTGAGGTGGGATAGTTACTTTCTAGATTTCTTGTGAAGGAGGTTGTTTGGGTTCGGGAGAGGTGCAGTGTTTTTAGGAACATGACTGCCTCGTCTGCATGCCCATAGTGGGCGTGACAGGAATTTACAGGAATCTGGCAAAGGAAATACTAGAAAGCAGGAGTAGGGGCCCCTGAACTGTTCGCTCTTGGGAAAGACGTTGTGAACCAGCCTGGCAGCACTTGTTCATTTACATATAGCCACGCTATTGTGGAGGCTGAAATGGGGAGGGTGCTGAGGTTTGTAGGGCCAGCCTAGCTAACGATGAATCAGCAAATTTCCACTTCCGGGTTGGGACCCTCAGACCCAACACAGGGGTATGCTTTATGTTTGGGGTCGAGAGGCGTACGGGCGGAGTAGGGCGAGTGTTTGATTTTCGGTGGACATGCTTAGGGTTCCAGGCATGGGATACTCCTTGGATTTTTGGGTTCGAAACAGGGGGTAATGGAGAAGTGTGTGTAGCGTTAAGGTTTTAGAGGGAAGGAGATATTAGGGACAGGTTTTTAGGGTTCGCCTACGTGAGATAGTTACTTTTTAGGTATGTGGTCAGCGATGTTATTAGAGTTCTGGACAGTTTCAATGTTTTTAGGGATATGGCTGCCTCCTCGGACCTCCTGGAGTGGTCGCGACAGGAAGTTACTGGACACCGGCAAAAGAAATACTCGAAAGCGGGTGTACTGGCCTGAAAACTGTCCGCTCTTGGGAGAGAAGGTGCGAACACGTTTGGCAGCACTCTTTCGTTTACGTATAGCCTCGCTTTTGCGGGTGCAGTAACGGGGAGGGCGCTGAGGTGGGTAGGGCAGTCTAGCTAAGAATGACTCAGCAATTTTCCACTTCCGGGTTGGGTCCCTCAGCCCCGGCACAGGGTTACGCTTTATGTTTGGGTTTGGGGGCCATCGGGGAGGATTAGGCCGAGGGTTTGGATTGTGGGGGACATTCTTATGGTTCGGGGAACGGATACTGTTAAGAATTTTTGGGTTCGAAACAGGGTGTAAGGGAGAGGTGTGCATAGCATTTAGGTTTTAGAAAGAAGGGTACGTTAGTGACAGGTTTTTAAGGTTTGCTGAGATGGGATATTTACTTTTATGGTTTGTTGTCAGGGACGTTTTTCGGTTTCTGGACAGTTTCAGTGTTTTTAGGGACATGGCTGCCTCATCGGACTGCCCTGAGTGGGCGTGACAAATGTTACTGGTTACGGGAAAAGGACATACTAGAAAATGGGAGTACGGGCTCCAAAACTCTCTGCTGTTGGGAGAGACGTTTTGAACCCCTCTAGCAGCACTCATTCGTTCACATGTAGCCTCGCTTTTGCGGGGGCAGTAACGGGGAGGGCGCTGAGGTGTGTTGGGCCAGCCTAGCTATGGATGACTCAGCAATTTTCAACTTCCGCGTTGGGTCGCTCAGCCCTGGCACAGGTTTACGCTTTATTTTTGGGGTTGGTGGGCATATGGGAGGGGTTGGGCGAGTATTTGGATTGTAGTAGACATTCTTATGTTTCCGGGGAGGGTTACTCTTAGGAATTTTTGGGTTTGAAACAGGGTGTAAGGGAAAGGAGTGTGTAGCGTTATGGTTTTAGAGGGAAGGAAATGATGGGGACTTGTTTTTAGGGTTCGCTGAAGTGGGATAATTATATGTTAGGGCGCGGGTCATAGAGGGTGTTCCTGTTTGGGACAAGTTCGAATGTTTTCAGAGACATTGCTACCTGGGCGGACCGCCTGTGTTGGGTGCGATGGCAAGTTATGGGAGATTGGCATAGAAATACTTGAAAGCGGTAGCAGTTGCCCCAAAATTCTCCCCTCTTGGGAGACTTGTTGTGAACCAGTCTGGCAGCACTCATGTGTTTACATATAGCCATGATTTTGTGGAGGCAGAAACGGGGAGGGCGCTGAGGTTTGTTGGGCCAGCCTAACTAAGAATGACTCAGCAATTTCCCACTTCCGGGTTGCGTCCCTCAGGACAGGACAGGGTTATGCTTTATATTTGGTGTTGGGGGGCATAGGGGTGAGTTAGGGCGAGTGTTTGATTTGTGTGGGACATGCTTAGGGATCCAGGCAGGGGATACTCTCTTGATTTTTGGGTTCAAAACAGGGGGTAAGTGAAAGGTGTGTGTAGCGTTTAATTTTAGAGGGAAGGAGATGTTAGGGTCAGGTTTTTACGGTTCGATGAAGAGGGAGAGTTACTTTTCAAGTTTGTTTTCATTGATGTTGTTGGGATTCGGGACAGGTTCAGTGTTTTCAAGGACATGGGTGCCTCTGCGGATCGCCTGGTGTAAGCACGACGGCAAGTTACAGGAGACTTGCAATAGAAATACTCGAAAGAGGGAACAGATGCGCCAAAACTCTCCCTTCCTGGGAGAGACATTGTGAACCAGTCTGACAGCATTCATTTGTTTACATATAGCCATGTTTTTGTGGAGGCAGAAACGGGGAGGGCGCTGAGGTGGGTTTGGCCAGCCTAGCTAAGGATGATTCAGCAATTTTCCACTTCCGGTTTGGGACCCTCAGCCCCGGCAGTGTTATGCTTTATGTTTGGTGTTGGGGAGCATAGGGGTGGATTAGGGCAAGTGTTTGATTTGTGGGGGACATGCTCAGGGCTCTGGGCACGGGATACTCTCTGGATTTTTGGGTTCAAAACAGGGTGTAAGGGAAAGGTGTGTGTAGCGCTAACGTTTTAGAGGGAAGGGGATGTTAAGGACAGGTTTTTAGGGTTCGCTGAGGTGGGATAGTTACTTTTTAGGTTTCTTGTGAGGGAAGTTGTTTGGGTTCAGGAGAGGTGCAGGGTTTTAAGGACATGACTGCCTCATCCGCATGCCCATAGTGGGCGCGACAAGAAGTTAAAGGAATCCGGCAAAGGAAATACTAGAAAGCAGGAGTAGGGGCCCCTAAACTGTTCGCTCTTGGGAGAGACGTTGTGAACCAGTCTTGCAGCACTCATTCGTTTACATATAGCCACGCTTTTGTGGAGGCAGAAACTGGGAGGGCGCTGAGGTTTGTAGGGCCAGCCTAGCTAAGGATGACTCAGCAATTTCCACTTCCGGGTTGGTCCCTCAGACCCAAAACAGGGGTATGCTTTATGTTTCGGGTCGAGAGGCATACGGGTGGAGTAGAGCATGTGTTTGATTTGTGGCGGACATGCTTAGGGTTCCAGGCATCGGATACTATTTGGATTTTTGGGTTCGAAAAGGGAGGTACTGGAGAGTTGTGTGTAGAGTAAAGGTTTTAGAGGGAAGGTGATATTAGGAACAGGTTTTTAGGGTTCGCCTACGTGGGATATTTACTTTTTAGGTTTGTGGTCAGCGATGTTATTCAGGTTCGGGACAGGTTCAATGTTTTTAGGGATATGGTTGCCTCGTCGGACCGCCTGGAGTGGTCGCGACAGGAAGTTACTGAACACCAGCAAAAGAAATACTCGAAAGCGGGACCAGTGGCCCGAAAACTGTCCGCTCTTGGGAGAGAAGAGGCGAACCCGTTTGGCAGCACTCGTTCGTTTACATATACCCTCACTTTTGCGGGTGCAGTAACGGGGAGGGCGCTGAGGTGGGTAGGGCAGTCTAGCTAAGGATGACTAGGCAATTTTCCACTTCCGAGTTGGGTCCCTAGCCCCGGCTCAGCGTTAGGCTTTATGTTTGGGGTTGGGGGTCATAGGGGATGGATACGGCGAGTGTTTGGATTCTGGGGGATATTCTTAGGGTTCCGGGGCGAGGATAATCTTAGGAATTTTTGGGTTTAAAACAGAGTTTAAAGGAGAGGTGTGAGTAGCTTTAAGGTTTTAGAGGGAAGGAAATAATAGGGATACGTTTTTAGGGTTCGCTGAGGTGAGATAGTTATAATTTCGGGTTGGTGTCAGGGACAGTGTACGGGTTCGGGACAGGTTCAGTGTTTTCAGGGACATGGCTGTCCCGGCAGATCGCCTGAGGTGGGCGCAATGGCAAGTTACAGGAGACTGGCAATAGAAATAGGTGAAAGTGGGAGCAGGTGCCCCAAAACTGTCCCTTCTTGGGACAGACGTTTTGAACCACTCTTGCAGCACTCATTCATTTACAAATAGCCACACTTTTGTGGAGGTAGGATTTGTAGTCTAGCTTAGGATGACTCAGCAATTTTCCACTTCTTGTTTGGGTCACTCAGCCCCAGCACAGGATTCCGCTTAACGTTTGGGGTTGGGGGGCATTGGGGAGGGGTAGGGTGAGGGTTTGATTTGTGGGGGACATGCTTAGGGTTCTGAGCAGGGCATACTCTGGATTTTTGGGTTGAAAACAGGGAGTAAGGGAAAGGTGTGTGTAGCGTTAAGGTATTAGAGGGAAGGGGATATTAAGGACAGATTTTTAGGGTTCGCTGATTTGGCATAGTCACTTTTTCGGTTTGTTGTCAGGAACGTTGTTCGGGTTCGGGACAGCTTCAGTGTTTTTAGGGACATGGCTGCCTAGTCAGACCGCCCGGAGTGGGCACCACAGGAAGTTAACGGAGACAGGCAAAGGAAATACTAGAAAGCCGGAATTAGGGCCCCAAAACTGTCCGCTCTTGGGAGACACTTTGTGAACACGTCTGGCAGCACTCGTTCATTTACATATAGCCTCGCTTTTGCGGGGGCAGTAACGGGGAGGGCGCTTAGGTGGGTTGGGCAGTCTAGCTAAAGATGACTCAGCAATTTTCCACTTCCGGGTTGGGGCCCTCAGCCCCGGTTCAGGGTTACGCTTTATGTTTGGAGTTGGGGGGCATAGGCGACGGATACGGTGATTGTTTAGATTCGGGGGACATACTTACGGTTCCGGAGAGGGGACAGATACGGCGAGTGTTTGGATTCTGGAGGACATACTTAGGGTTCTGAGGAGGGCATACTCTTGGATTTTTTGGTTCAAAACTGGGTGTAAGGGAGAGGTTTGTGTAGCGTTAAGGTTTTAGAGGGAAGGAAATGATAGGGACAGGTTTTTAGGGTTCGCTGAGGTGGGATAGTTATCATTTAGGGTTGGGGTCATGGATGGTGTTCGGATTCCGGACAACTTCAGTGTTTTCAGGGACGTGGCTGCCTTGGCATACTGCCTGGGATGGGCGCAACAGAAAGTTACGGGAGATTGGCAATAGAAATACTCGAAAGCGGGAGCAGGTGCCACAAAACTGTCACCTCTTGGGACAGACGTTGTGAACCTCTCTGGCAGCACTCTTTCTTTTACAAATAGCCAAGCTTTTGTGGAGGCAGTAATGGGCAGGGCACAGAGGTTTGTTGGGCAAGGCAAGATAAGGATGACTCAGCAATTTTCCACTTCCGGGTTGGGTCCCTCAGCCCTGGCACAGAGTTATGATTTATGTTTGGTTTCGGGGGACATAGGGGTTGGATAGGGAGAGGGTTTGATTTGTGGGGGACATGCTTAGGGATCTAGCCAAGGGATAATCTTTGGATTTTTCGGTTCAAAACAAGGGGTAAGGGAAAGTGTGTGTAGCGTTAAGGTTTTAGAGGGATGGGGATGTTAGGGACAGGTTTTTAGGATTCACTGAGTTGTGATAGTAACTTTTTCTGTTTGTTGTCAGGGATGTTGTTCGGGTTCGGGACAGTTTCAGTGTTTTTAGGGACATGGCTGCCTATTAGGACCGCCCAGAGTGGGCGCGACAGGAAGTTACTGGAGACCGGCAAATGAAATACTAGAAAGTGGGAGCAGGTACCCAAAACTGTCCCCTCTTGGGAGAGACGTTATGATCCAGTCTGGCAGCACTCGTTCCTTTATATATAGCCACGCTTTTGTGGAGGGAGAAACGTGTAGGGCGCTGAGCTGTGTTGGGCCAGCCTAGCTAAGGATGACTCAGCAATTTTCCACTTCCGGGTTGGGTCCCTCAGCCCTGGCTCAGGCTTACGTTTTATGTTTGGGTTTGGGGGGCATAGGGGATGGATACGGCGAGTGTTTGGATTCTGGGGGACTTACTTAGGGTTCCGGAGAGGGGATACTCTTTGGATTTTTGGGTTCGAAACAGTGTGAAAGGGAGAGGTGTGTATAGCGTTAAGGTTTTAGAGGGAATGAAATGATAGGAAAAGGTTTTTACGGTTCGCTGAGGTGGGATAGTTACTTTCTCGGTTTGTTGTCAGGGACGTTGTTCGGGTTTGGGGCAGTTTCAGTGTTTTTAGGGACATAGCTTCCTCGTCGGACCGCCCAGATTGAGCGCAACAGGAAGTTAGTGGAGACCGGCAAAGGAAATATTAGAAAGTGGGAGCAGGTGCCTAAAACTGTCCCTCTTGGGAGAGACGTTGTGAACCAGTCTGGCAGCCCTCGTTCATTTACATATAGCCACGCTTTTGTGGAGGCAGAAACGGGTAGGGCGCTGAGCTGTGTTGGGCCAGCCTAGCTAAGGATGACTCATCAATTTTCCAGTTCTGGTAATTCCCTCACACCTGGCACAGGGTTATGATTTATGTTTGTTTCGGGGTGCATAGGGGTGGGGTAGGGCGATGGTTTGACTTGTGGGGGACAGCTCAGGTTTCTAGGCAGGTGATACTCTATGGATTTTTGGGTTCAAAATAGGGGTAAGGGAGAGGTGTGAGTAGCTTTAAGGTTTTAGAGGGAAGGAAATAATATGGATACGTTTTTAGGGTTCGCTGAGGTGGGATAGTTATAATTTAGGGTTGGGGTCAGGGACGGTGTTTGGTTTCGGGACAGTTTCAGTGTTTTCAGGGACATGGCTGCCTCGGTGGACCACCTGGAGTCCGCGCGACAGGAAGTTACTGGAGACTGGCAAAGGAAATACTAGAAAGCGGGAGTACGGGCCCCAAAACAGTCTGCTCTTTGGAGAGATGTTGTGAACCCGTCTGGCAGCACTCGTAACTCCTAACCAACTCGCCAATCGGCCAGCCCTCCTTTCGTTTTCTTGATGGTTCCTTTGCTATGCAAAACCTGTTTAGTTTGATGTAGTTTCATTTGTTTATTTTTGTTTTTACTGCCCTTGCCCGAGGAGATAAATCAGAAAAAAAAATATCACTAAGGGTAACGTCAGAGAATTTACTGCCTATGTTTTCTTCTATGAGCTTTTGGGTTTCTGGTCTTCATTTTAAGTCTTTAATCAATTTTGAGTTTATTCTTTTAAACGGTGTAAGAAAGTGGGCTAGTTTCTTGTATCTTTTTGCATGTATCTGTCTAGTTTTTCCAACACCATTTATTGAAGACACTGTCATTTCCCCAGTTGTATATTCTTACATCATGTATGGTCATAGATTAAATGACCATATAGGCCTGGGTTTATTTATTGGCTGTCTGTTCTATTGCATTCATCTATGTGTCTGTTTTAATGCCAGTACCATGTTCTTTTGATTCCTATAGCCTTTTAGCATGGTTTGCTATCAAGTAGCGTGGAACCACCAACTTTAGTCTTCCTTCTCAAAATTGCTGTGGTTATTCAGGGTCTTTTATGGTTCCATATACATTTTAATATTATTTGTTCCATTTCTGTAAAAAATGCCATTGGTGTGTGATAGGGATTGCATGGAATGTCTAGATTGCTTTGGTTCGTACGGAATTTTAATGGCGGTATTTCTTCCAATTCATAAGTATGGTATACACTTCCATTTATTTGAATCTACTTTCATTTTTTTCTTCGGTGTCTGATAGTTTTCCAAGTACAGGTCTTTCCACTCCGATTAAATTATTCCTAAGTAGCTTATCTTTTCTTAAAAAATGTAATTGTAAGGAGGATTGTTAACTCAAGGACCCTTTCTGACAGTTCATTATTCGTGTAATAAAATGCAACCAATTTCTGAATATTAACTTTGCTTCCTGCTAATTTACTGGATTCACTTATTAGCTCTAATACTTTGTTTGGTGGAATCATTCAGGTTCTCTCTATATAGTGTCGTGTCATCTACAAATAAGGACAGTTTTCTTTCCGCCTTTCCCATTTGGATGCCTTTTATTTCATTTTCTTGTCTGATGGCTGTGGCCAGGAGTTACAATACTATGTGGAATAAAAGCGGTGAGACACAGCATCTTTCTTTTATTCCTGATCTTACGGAGAATGCTGTTAGCTTTTCCCTGTTGAGAATGATGTTAGCCCTAGGTTTGTCATACAACGTTTTTCTTATGTTGAGATATGTTCTCTCTATTGCAACTTTACTGAGAGTTTTTCTTATAAATCAATGCTGGATTTTGTAAAAATCTTCTTCTGCATCTATTGATATGATTTTTATCTTTCATTTTGTT
>NW_017733299.1:16227-20996 GCF_001890085.2 Hipposideros armiger | reverse complement strand
GAGTAAACGTTCAGTAAAGGGTAGTCGCTATTGGACTTACTGCTCTGGTGGTTTTCCGTATCCCCAGCGTCAAGGGGAAGCCACCAGAGCAGCCCCCGGGTTTGGTGAGGAGAGAGCCCCAGGCACTGGATTAGGAGTTCCGAGTCCACCTCTGCCACCAGCTTGCTGGGTGATCTCAGAAAAAGCACTGCCTTCCCTGGGCCTCTGTTTTCTCATCTGTAAGATCAGATCATATTTTTCAAACTTATATGTTAACGGTAATCCCCTTTGTTCAAGCAAACCTTTACTTGGAAGTCTGGTTTTTAAATGGAGATGATGAGGGTCTGGAGCCCTGCCAAGTTCGTCTCTAGCAGCCTGGGCCAAGGGGGGAGGGTCTAATGCACATATTCACTGGTCAGGTAACTCCACTGTATGTGAGTGCATCGTTCAGGGGAGTTTCCATCTGTTCCTTGTCGTTGATTTCTGCCTCTGGCAAGGAAGCAAAGTGGCTGTTTGGAAAGATGGCACAGGCTGTGGTGTTGACCTTCTCTCTCCTTCAGCGTTCTGTTTCCCGGAGCTCACTTCCTCTTGCTTCCCTGTCCCTATTGCCTCTCTCCAAGCCACTTTTCTCTCTCTCTCCCTGCCCTTGTTTTTCCCTTTCCGCTTTCTGTAGATTCAGGATATTCTGAAGGTGCTGGTGTCCGACCTTAACCGTTCCAATGGGTCGTGCTGCCCCCATTGAACGAGGGGAAGGTGAGGCATGGCGAGTCCCCTCTCTGGCTCACTCTCTGTCAGCTCTTCATGCCCCCAAGTCTTTCCTGGTTTCAGGGATATTTTGCTTCTGGCTTATTTTGTGTTGCTGTCATTCACCCTTCCCGGCCTGTTCGCATCTGCTTCCTCACCTGCTTGGTCAACAGAGTTTTGTTTTTCTCCCCTGACACCTTTTATCTTGGAAAAGGTGAGATGTACCTTGAAGTTTGCAAGTAGTTTGGGAATAGCTTCCAGAGCCATGTGTGTGGTATTTGGGCTTTGTGAGCCTCAAGTTTGAATCTCAGAGTTGGAGAGATTAAATAAAACTAAACCTTCAGGTCTTGTCCTGTGGTCATCTGTCCCGAAAAGACCAATAGACCACAGAGCAGTTTGTGATTTTTCCAGTTGAGTAATTCATCTTGGTTTGTGAGTTGGCAACCTAGCGATAAGAGAAAGGGAGTTTGCTTTATAGTTAAAAGGATTGAGATTATTTTTCAGAAGAACTCATTGTAAAAATGTGAGGTTAAGCAAACAGTGGAGGACCAGGACATCCCACCCCTAGTCTGTTTTACAAACCATCTGGACACTTAACCATATTCAGCGGGCCATTGGTAGCAGAGGTACTAGGCTAGATGCGGGAGACATCAGGGGAACCGGAGAGAATGCCCACTGAGGGAGGAAAGAGGCAAGCTAGGATGTGGTAATATTCCAAAGGCCCAACGAGGGAAAGATTGGTTTAAAGTGGACTTGAGGCTGGAGGGGGTGGCATTTGAGTCCGGTTTGAAGATTAGAGGTAGGAAACATTTATCCCTGTGGAGAGAGGGGGAAATGGGAGTGCCAGGCCAAGGGCATGGTGCAGGTAATGGCAGGATTATGAGCTCACAGAGCATTTGCCAGAAACGTGGGGAGCTTGGTGTTGACCTTTTCCNTTATCTTTCATTTTGTTTATGTGGTGCATTATGTTATTTGTTTGTGGGTATTGAACCAAACTTGAATCCCAGGAATAAATCACACTTGGTCATGGGGTATGATCTTTTTCATGTATTGCCAAATCTGTCCTACTAATATTTTGTTGAAGGTTTTTTACATCAAGATTCTTCATGGATATTGGTCCATACTTTTCTTTTTGTGTAATGTCTGTCTGTTTTGAAATTATTAGGGTGATGATACCGTAGTAAAAATGAACTTGTGAGCTTTCCTTGTTCCTGCCTTTTTTTGAATAGGCAGTTGAGAAGGATAGACATTAATTCTTATTTGAATATTTGGTAAAATTCCCCTTTGAAGCCATCTGGTGCAGGACTTTTGTTTGTTGGGAGTTTTCTAATTACTGATTTGATTTCATTTCATTACTAGCAATTGGTTAGTTCAGACATTCTGTTAGTTTCTTTTTTTTTTAATTGGGGAACTGGGGAAAGGGATGAGTGTTGGGGAATTGGGGAGGGGGACAAGACAAGTTGTTATTCTTCAATCCTGGAGGGTGCCAGTCGCCATGTGGCTGCCCATCAGCAGCTCGTGGCCTCTAAGCGCAAGGTGCTCTGTTCAAACTTAGTTGCGGGTGGGCATAGCCACCATCCCATGTTGGAGTGGAACTGGCAACCTTGTTGTTAAGAGCGCACGCTCTACCCACTGAGCCATCCAGGCAGCAGCTCAACTCAAGCTGCAGAGTTCAGTGTTAGTTGCAGGAGGGCAAAGCCCACCAATGAACAGGCAGTCTTGTTGTTAGGGGCACGTCCTCTCACCAGCTGAGCCATCCTGCCATCTGTTGGCAGCTCAGTGGCAGCTCAACTCGGGCACAGAGTCACTAGTCCATGTGGGAATCAAACCGGTGGCGGCCGTGTTGCTCAGAGCACATGCTCTCACGCGAATTCTGAACGAACAGGACTGCTCAGCTGGCCCGAAAATATTATTTTCAATGTCGGCATTAGACCACTGAGTGTGAACCCTACGAGGGCAGGGACTTTGTTACACTCACTGCTGAGTGTCCTATGTCTACAGTAGACCCCAGCACATAGAAGACATTCAATAAAATTTGTCATATGAATATGTGAATGACAAATAACTAATCCACTAACAACAAGTCTGAAAAGTGCTTTGAAGTTGAAGTACAATGTGCTGCAGGAGTGTCTAACAGGGTTGCTGGGCTGAGCCAGAAATGGGGGTAAGGCTTCTCTGAGGAAGCTGGATTCTACTGCGTGAGTTGACATCAATCAGCTTGGCAAAAAGCTGGAAAAGTATTCGAGACAGGGGACAGTACAATGTCCCCAAATGCCCTAAGACAGGATAGAGCAAATATGTTGGAGGGAATGAGAGTGGTTTATGTGTGGGTGGAATGGGTGAGGGAGGGGATAGTGGTGTTGACAAAGAACCAATCACACTTGTGGTGCTGTCAGGAACACAGAGCACACTTGCAGAGCCTGGAGTGCCACTGACAAAGGCAGGACCCTGCTTCTTCTTTGAAGCTTAGATTGGCACAGGAAAAAAGCAGGGGAAGGGCTGAGAAATAACCTGGAGTTTCTCAGAAGGTGGCTAGGGGGAAACATTGAAGAGGGCTGGGGATGGGTCAGCTGCTGTAGGGATGAAGAGGACCGCTATGAGCAGCAGTGGCTTACACGCTGGAGGGTAAGGGGGCCCCAGGGGAAGGGAAGGCCCGGCCACACCTTTAGGAAAGTCCTGGTGGAGTCCTGGAGAGGAACCCAAAGGAAAAATGGCTGATTGGACCTAGAGTCCGCTCCGGGAAGAAAGGGTACTGTGGGGGTGTTGGAGGAGTTTGGGAAGTAGGAGCTACCGGGACCGGATCCCGTCGAGATGCAGACAGATGTGTTCCCGGGATCACGATAGAGATCCTTGAGGAAAGAGACAATCTGATCGGATGGCGTGCATAGACTGGGTCGGGGGTCTCTGGGGGTGATTTCTGGGACGAGAAAGTCTGGGGCAGACCTATGGGAGTCAGGAAAGGGATTGTGAAGGTGATGTGCTTTCCCCCTGCTGTCCGGTCCTAGCCCATCTACTGAAACCTGGGGTCTGGGACCCCGTTTCAAGGGGCTAGGGTGGGTTTCTGTGCAGGAGGGTCCAGGATGAGGGTGGGTGTGTGGTCTCTCAGGTCCGCCAGTTAGTGAGAATCCTGTGCCTGAGCCCAGGAACCTTCACCTAGCAGGCTGCAGGCACCCTGATTGAGAAGGCTCCGCCCCTCCCCTCCCTGAGGTCGGTGGAGACAGCGGCTCCATCTTTCATTGTGACGCCTTTCTCAGAGACCAATGGTATTAGAGAATTTAGGCCACGCCCCCACCGCTGCTGCCTAGCACCCGCAGTCCCTCCTTTTCTGGCTCAGCCTCGCAGTTGCGCAATGGTCGCTGGAAGTCCTCGGAACTGGGTGTCAGGACCTCGCTGGAATGGTCCCGCCTCCCCCGCCCCCGAGACCCCAGGTGTCGGAAGAAACACTACTGGCCGGGGCAAGAAACAGGTAAAACGTGCCGGGTCGCAGCTCCCTTTGACCCGTTGGCTCCCCACCAATATCTTCTCACCAGTACGCCCCGCCCCAAAGCCCATGCCCCACCCCGGCAGCCCATTCCCCGCCCTGACTCTAGGCACCTGGGTGCCTTAGGCCTGGAACTCCCGACTCAGCCCTAGCTTCCTTGCTGCCCAAGGGAGACCTCTTGGGCTCCCTGATCTCCGTAGGCTCCCTGGACTCCCAGTAGCTAAGGATGTCGATCCTGGGTGCCCCGCGCTCCCTTTTCCCATGGCTGGAGTGATGACTCAGGCCTCCATATGGAAGAGTGGAATGTGTAGTTACGTCACAATCACCCTCAGAAACGTCTTTCCAGCCGCGAAGCGGGTGTTCAACGACTTAGTCCCCTAGTGTTTTTCCCTCCCTGTCCATTTTCTGGGGTCGCAGCACAGATTTGCAGCTTGAAGGAGACTCGGGATCATGGGACCTAGGTCAGAGAGGTTTCAGGCTTACTGTAGACTGTACCCCATCCTTTAGACACTGACAGCGTAAAAAGCCTCCCTTTCACCTGTGATCTGAAAACGTTGACCACATC
>NW_017733299.1:15122-16106 GCF_001890085.2 Hipposideros armiger | reverse complement strand
GCTCTTTGGTGTGAGATCTACTTATCCTCCATGGAGCAGATCCCGTGAACCTGCGGTTTACAGCTGGGAATCTTCCCCAAGTCATCATCTAAACATTGGGGGCTCTGAGTGCCACAGGATAAAGATGGGACAGAAGCATCGGTTTTTCTGGAGTCTCTTGAGAGAGAAAAAACCCTTTTATATCATTATACTTCAAGAGGACGTTTACATAGATTTGTAAGATTTTAACAGACTCCTCCTCTCTGAAAAGGTGCTTGAGTTGTCTTTTCTTTGTTACCATCCCAAATTCACTATGGGGGTGTGTTCGTCTGCCTTCTGCCATTCGGCTGCATTGATGTCACAGTTTGAGACGTGCCAGTGTGCGTCTCGAACAGATGTATAAGAAAGGACCCAGGTGCCTGATCACTTAAAGGTTTCCTTTTCCAACTCTGCCTCTGATGTTGCCCCCCTGGAAGCCACAGATTTATGGCATAACCCCTGAATTTAAATTCCATGATTGCCTTTTAAAAAAAAACTATGTTATCTGTCCATTTCTGCCTTAATGAAGTGAGTATTGCAACACCTTGTAGGGTTGTTGTGGCATTAAATCAAACGTCGAAGATGAGCATTTTGTAAACTGTCAAGTAGGGTGTGAATACAGGGTGTGAATATACTTCTTGTGAGTCTCACTGCCTTTACTTTGTGCAGCTGAGAGAATGTCTGAAGAAGAACAAGCTTGGTGTTTATTCAGAAGCTAAGAAGAAAAGGAAGAATACACATGGCACATGGCAGTAACCCTGAGACATCCACAACTTGCCTGAGGAGGTGAGTCTTGGCTGGCCAAGCTACTGGGGATAGGAGTGCTCAGAGGGCGAGAGGGAGGAAGAATCTGACCAGGTACTGGTTCAGAAATCTGGGGTTAAATCCTGTCTCTCCCTCTGCTAGGGATAAGGTTTGGGGAAAATTGTTTCAGCTCTTTGAGTCTCTGTTTCCACATCAGTAAAA
>NW_017733299.1:3074-13364 GCF_001890085.2 Hipposideros armiger | reverse complement strand
TTTCCGGATGTGATGTTGGTACTGCCTCTTGAATTAATTAACTTCCTCAAGGGACAACTGCCAGGCCAGAGGAGTAGGGCAGAAGTGGCACCAGATCCTGCGGGAGATGGGCATGGGGAGAGGGGCTGGGAAAGCCCTGCTGGCTGGTGTCATGTTTCAATCATCAGGACTGCTCACACCCAGGCAGCCAGGTCCCCCTAGGTGCCATGACTCACCTTGTCAGCTCAGAGGAGATGCCGAGAAGCACGGGGAGGGCAGCACAGGTCCAGAGGAGTCCAAAGTGGAGTTTTGACACTAGGTACCTGTGCCCACATCCCTCATTATCCTGGAAGTGAAGACCAGCATCACATAGCCCCTTCTTGTTTTTAAACCCTCTTTATCAGGAACTGTTTCGCACTTGAGTTTTCCACTCCAGTAATGTAGGCCTATGATTGTGTAGCCTGGGGATAAATGATAGCATCTCCAGAAATGGGGGCTCTCATTTATTTATTTTTTGAGTACATACCAGAAGAGGGATTTTTGGGTTATCTGGTAACTCTGTTCTTAATCTTTTCAGGCCTATCTCCATACTATTTTCCACAGTCGCTGTACCAATTGACATCCTCATCAGCAGTGTACGAGTATTTCATTTTCTGCACAGCCGCTCCTACTCTTGTTATTACTTGTTTTGTTGCTAATAGCCATTCTGAATGGTGTGAGGTGATATCCCATTGTGGTTTTTCTATGCATTTCCTTAATAGCTAGTGAAGTTGAGCATTTTTTTCATATGTTTCTTGGCCATTTGTATGTCTTCTTGGAAAAGTGTCTGGTTAGGTCTGCTTCCCATTTTTAAATTGGATTTTTTTTAATTGTTGAGTGGTATGAGTTCTCTTTTTTAGTTGTTTTTTTCAGTTTCAGTGGATATTCAGTATTATTTTATGTAAGTTCCAGGTGTCTTCGTGGTTAGTCATTTGTATCATTTATACAGTGATGTCTCCGATTACTCTAGTAACCACATGCCAGTATACATAGCTGTTGCACATTATCAACAATATTCTCCATGCTGTACTTTACATCCTCATGATTATTTTGTAACTGCCTCTTTGTATTACTCAGTCTCTTCACCTTTGTCACCCAGCTCCCCAACCCTCCTCTCCTCTGGCAACCATCAGTTTGTCCTCTGTATCTATGAGTCTGTTTCTCTTCTGTTTGCCCATTTATTGTGTTCTTTAGATTCCATGTATGATAAGTAAGATCATATGGCCTTTGTCTCTCTCTGTGTGGTTATTTCACTTAGCATAATACCCTCTAGGTCCACCCATGTTATCAGAAATGGTAAGATTTCATTCTTTTTTATGACCGAGCAATATTCCATTGTATATATGTACTATAATTGCTTTATCAGGTGGTCTATTGATGGGCATTATGGTTGTTTCCATATCTTGGCTGCTATAAGTAGTGCTGCAGTCAACCTAGGGGTGCATATATTTTTTCCAATTAGTGTTCTGGGTTTCTTTGGATAAACACCCAGGAGTAAAATTGCTGGGTCATAAGGTAGGTCGATTTTTAATTTTCGGAGGAACCTCCATACTCATTTCCATGGTGGCAGCACCAGTTTGCAATCCTGCCAACGGTGAATGAGGGTTCTCTTTTCTCCACATCCTTGACAGCACTTGTTGTTTAAGATTTCACTATTTTTAATGGCCCAGTCATACTTCATTGTACATGTGTATGTACCACATCTTCTTGATCCAGTCATCTGTTGCTGTGCACCTGGACAGCTTCCAAATCTTGGCTATTGTAAGTAATTCTGCAGTGAACATAGAGGTGCATCTATATTTTCAAATTAGTGTTTTAGATTTCTTTGGAGAATACCCAGAAGTGGAATTACTGGGTCATAAGACAGTTCTTTTTTTAAGTTTTAGTAGAACTTGAAAATAGTTTTCCATAGTGGTCGCACCAATTTGCAATCCCACCAACGTTCTACAAGGGTTTCCCTTTCTCTACATCCTTGCAAAGAATTGCTGTTTGTTGCTTTCTTGATGATGACCATTCTGACAGGTGTGAGGTGATGTCTCATTGTGGTTTGAATTTGCATTTCTCTGATCAGAGAAATGATTAGTGACATTGAGCATCTTTGCTCATGTCTGTTGGCCATCTGCATTTCCTCTTTGGAGAAATGTCTATTCAGGTCCTCTCCCCATTTTGAAATGGTATCGTTTGTTTTTTCAGTGTTGAGTTGTAAGAGATCTTTGTAAGTTGTGGATATTAACCCCTTCTCAGATGTATCATTGGCGAATGTCTTAATCTCATATAGTAGTCTCTTCGTTGTTTGGTTTTTCTTTAAAGATTTTATTGGGGAATTGTAGGAGGGGAACAGCGTTGGGAAATGAGGGAAGGGGAACAGACAAGTTCCTATCGTTTTGTTCTTCAATCTAGTTGTAGAGGACGTCGCTTCATTGGCCCATGTTGGTATTGTGATCATTGCGTTCTTCCTGCGCGAGGCAGATCGCTCACCGGCCATTGGACGGCAGCTCACGGTGGCTCATGGCAGCTCACGAAAGCTCAGGCCAGCTACTGGCCAGCCCCACTGCTGCCTGCCTACTCAGTCACCAGAGACGCCCGGCAGCCCAGCTTCAGGTCAAGCTGTTGTTCCCCATATTAGTGGAAGAGGGCGCAGTGTCACTTGTCCTCAGGTGGGATCCGAACCTGGGGCCCTGCTGCTCAGTGCTGGCGCTCCCAAGCCAAGTCCTAACCAACGCACCACTCGGCCAGCCCTCTTTTCGTTTTCTTGATGGTTTCCTTTGCTATGGAAAACCTGTTTAGTTTGATGTAGTCTCATTTGTTTGTTTTTCCTTTTACTGCCCTTGCCCAAGGAGATATACCAGAAAAAAAAATATATCACTAAGGGTAACATCAGAGAACTTACTGCCTATGTTTTCTTCTATGAGTTTTATGGTTGCGGGTCTTCCTCTTAAGTCTTTAATCAATTTTGAGTTTATTCTTGTATACGGTATAAGACGGTGGGCTAGTTTCTTGTATCTTTCTGCATGTATCTGTCTAGTTTTTCCAACTCCATTTATTGAAGAGACGGTCATTTCCCCAGTTGTATATTCTTACATCCTGTATGGTTATAGATTAAATGACCATATAGGTTTGGGTTTATTTCTTGGCTGTATGTTCTGTTCCATTCATCTATGTGTCTGTTTTAATGCCAGTACCATGTTCTTTTGATTCCTATAGCCTTTTAGCATGGTTTGCTATCAAGTAGCGTGGAACCACCAACTTTAGTCTTCCTTCTCAAAATTGCTGTGGTTATTCAGGGTCTTTTGTGGTTCCATATACATTTTAATATTATTTATTCCATTTCTGTAAAAAATGCCATTGGTATGTGATAGGAATTGCATGGAATGTCTAGATTGCTTTGGTTCGTATGGAATTTTAATGGCGGTATTTCTTCCAATTCATAACTATGGTATACACTTCCATTTATTTGAATCTACTTTCATTTTTTTCTTCGGTGTCTGATAGTTTTCCAAGTACAGGTCTTTCCACTCCGATTAAATTATTCCTAAGTAGCTTATCTTTTCTTAAAAAATGTAATTGTAAGGAGGATTGTTAACTCAAGGACCCTTTCTGACAGTTCATTATTCGTGTAATAAAATGCAACCAATTTCTGAATATTAACTTTGCTTCCTGCTAATTTACTGGATTCACTTATTAGCTCTAATACTTTGTTTGGTGGAATCATTCAGGTTCTCTCTATATAGTGTCGTGTCATCTACAAATAAGGACAGTTTTCTTTCCGCCTTTCCCATTTGGATGCCTTTTATTTCATTTTCTTGTCTGATGGCTGTGGCCAGGAGTTACAATACTATGTGGAATAAAAGCGGTGAGACACAGCATCTTTCTTTTATTCCTGATCTTACGGAGAATGCTGTTAGCTTTTCCCTGTTGAGAATGATGTTAGCCCTAGGTTTGTCATACAACGTTTTTCTTATGTTGAGATATGTTCTCTCTATTGCAACTTTACTGAGAGTTTTTCTTATAAATCAATGCTGGATTTTGTAAAAATCTTCTTCTGCATCTATTGATATGATTTTTATCTTTCATTTTGTTTATGTGGTGCATTATGTTATTTGTTTGTGGGTATTGAACCAAACTTGCATCCCAGGAATAAATCACACTTGGTCATGGGGTATGATCTTTTTCATGTATTGCCAAATCTGACTTACTTATATTTTGTTGAAGGTTTTTTACATCAAGATTCTTCATGGATATTGGTCCATACTTTTCTTTTTGTGTAATGTCTGTCTGTTTTGAAATTATTAGGGTGATGATACCGTAGTAAAAATGAACTTGTGAGCTTTCCTTGTTCCTGCCTTTTTTTGAATAGGCAGTTGAGAAGGATAGACATTAATTCTTATTTGAATATTTGGTAAAATTCCCCTTTGAAGCCATCTGGTGCAGGACTTTTGTTTGTTGGGAGTTTTCTAATTACTGATTTGATTTCATTTCATTACTAGCAATTGGTTAGTTCAGACATTCTGTTAGTTTCTTTTTTTTTTAATTGGGGAACTGGGGAAAGGGATGAGTGTTGGGGAATTGGGGAGGGGGACAAGACAAGTTGTTATTCTTCAATCCTGGAGGGTGCCAGTCGCCATGTGGCTGCCCATCAGCAGCTCGTGGCCTCTAAGCGCAAGGTGCTCTGTTCAAACTTAGTTGCGGGTGGGCATAGCCACCATCCCATGTTGGAGTGGAACTGGCAACCTTGTTGTTAAGAGCGCACGCTCTACCCACTGAGCCATCCAGGCAGCAGCTCAACTCAAGCTGCAGAGTTCAGTGTTAGTTGCAAGAGGGCGAAGCCCACAATCGAACAGGCAGTCTGGTTGTTAGGGGCACGTCCTCTAACCAGCTGAGTCATCCTGCCACCTGTTGGCAGCTCATTGGCAGCTCAACTCGGGCACAGAGTCACTGGTCCATGTGGGAATCGAACAGGCGGCGGCCGTGTTGCTCAGAGCGCATGCTCTTTCGCTAACTCTGAACCAACTGGGCTGCTCGGCTGGCCTGAAAATATTATTTTCATTGTTGGCCTTATACCACTGAGTGTGAACTCTACGAGGGCAAGGACTTTGTTACACTCACTGCTGAGTGCACTATGTCTACAGTAGTACCCGGCCCATAGAAGACATTCACTAAAATTTGTCATATGAATATGTGAATGACAAATAACTAATCCACTAACAACAAGTCTGAAAAGTGCTTTGAAGTTGAAGTACAGTGTGCTACAGGAGTGTCTAACAGGGTTTCTGGGCTGAGCCAGAAGTGGAGGTAAGGCTTCTCTGAGGAAGCTGAATTCTACAGCGTGAGTTGGCATCAATTTGGTTAGTAGGAGCTGCCAGGACTGGATCCAGTGGAGAAGCGGACAGATATGTTCCCAGGATCAGGATAGAGATCCTCGAGGACAGAGAGATTCTGATCGGATGGCGTGCATAGACTGGTTTGGCATCTCTGGGGGTGATCTCTGGGATGAAAAAGTGTGGGGCAGACCTTTGGGAGTCAGGAAAGGGATTGTGAAGGGGATGTGCTTCCCCCTGCTGTCCGGTCCTAGCCCATCTCCTGAAAGCTGGGGTCTGGGACCCCATTTCAAGGGGGAGGGGTGGGCTTCTGTGCAGGAGGGTCCAGGACAAGGGTGGGCGTGTGGTCTCTCAGGTCTGCCAGTTCATCAGAATCCTGTGCCTGAGCCCAGGAACCTTCACACAGCAGGCTTCATGCACCCTGAGTGATAAGGCCCCGCCCCTCCCCTGCCTGAGAGTGGAGGAGACAGTGGCTGCATCTTTCATTGTGACGCCTTTCTCATAGGCCAATGGTATTAGAGAATTTAGGCCACGTCCCCACCGCTGCTGCCTAGCAACCTCCGGCCCCTCCTTTTCTGACTCTGCCTAGCAGTTGGGCGGTGGTCGCTGGAAGTAATCTGAACTGGGTGTCGGGATCTCGCTGGAATGGTGCCGCCTCCCCTGCCCCCGCCACCCGCGATGTCAGAAGAAACACTACGGAAGAAATTGGCCGGGGCAACTGAAAGGTAAAACATGCCGGGTCGCAGCACCCTTGGACCTGTTGGCTCCCCACCAGAATCTTCTCACCAGTACCCTGCACCCCTGAGCCCATGCCCCACCCCGGCAGCCCAGTCCCCGCCCTGGCTCTTGTCTCCTGGGTGGCTTTGGGCTGGTAACCCCCGGGGCTCCCGGCTCAGCCCTGGCTTCCTTGCCACCCAAGGGTGACCTCTTGGGCTCCCTGACCTCCGTAGGCTCCCTGGACTCCCAGTTGCTAAGGACCTCAGTCCAGGGGCCCTGTGCTTCCTTCCCCTATGGCCAGAGTGGCAATGCGGGCCTCTCCAGGGAAGAGTGGAATATGTAGTTACGTCACAATCACCCTCGGAACCGTCTTTACAGCTGCGAAGCCGGTGTTCAACAATCTAGTCCCCTAGTGTTTTTCACTCTCTTTACGTTTTCTGGGGTCACAGCACAGATTTGCAGCTTGAAGGGGACTCCGGACTATGGGACCTAGGTCAGAGAGGTTTCAGGCTTAATGTGGACTGTACCCCATCCTTTAGATGCTGACAGCGTAAAAAGCCTCCCTTTCACCTGTGATCTGAAAACTTTGACATCTCTTGGTGGCAGTGGGGAGAATGTGTTTAGTTTGGTTTTCCCCCATTTCTGCTTCCTAGAGAGAGTTTCTCATTTTTAATTTGAGTTCTCTACTTCATGATCTAATCATGTGCTATGATCCTGAGACCAAATCGGCCCTCAGTCAGCGCTCTTTGGTGTGAGATCTACTGATCCTCTTTGGATCGGATCCCTTGAACCTTCAGTTCACAGCTGGGGATCTTCCCCAAGTCATCATCTAAACATCGGGGGCTCTGAGTGCCACAGGATAAAAATGGGACTGAAGCATCGGTTTTGCTGGAGACTCTTGAGAGAGAAAAACCCTTTTATATTAGTATGCTTAAAGATGATGTGTACATACATTTGTAAGATTTTACTATTAAAATCTCCTCTGTCCAGAGGCTTCTGGTGATGAGGATGAGAGCAAAGAATGAGGGGCATATGGAGGGGGTGCCAGAGGGGAGGAATGATCAGCCAGTTCAAACACTGAAGTGTCGTCCTCAGAGGGCAGAGGGGCTTTTAGTGTGCCTGGAGGACTTGGAAGGTGGAGCAGGAATGACAGAGAGAAGGTCACTAGTGGTCAGCGAAGAAGGCCTGGACATAGGGGATCTCAGACCATTTTCCATCGCGTTGGCAGCACTTACCCAAATCGCATTATATAAAAATCAAAAGTGCTATTTTCTGACCACTGAGAATGATTATGCAATTTGTATTGTGGCCACCCCATAGAAAATGAGGCGCTTGGGCCGGATTTCACTCTGCTAACCGAGGGCATCAAGGTTTCTTAAAAGAAACCACATCCCAAGGGAGTGGATTTAGGAGGGAGAGAGGGGCCTGTGCCCATTGTGTTCGGGAGTGAGGTGACAAATAGCCGCAAAGATGATCGCGAAGGGCGAAGGCATTTCTGACGCCAATGAGACCATCAACGAGAAATGAGTGACTGATCCCCAAAGTGGGCATCCCAAAATTGGGGGAGTGGAGGTCCAAAGGACCGAAGGGGTGCCACCTGGCCTAGCGCTAGGACTTTGAACCGATGTGAGAGAGGACAGATGGACCGAGAAATGAGAGGCGGCGAAGTTGTCACACACCCCAAGTGGATGTCTCCAGGAGGAATTGAGAGAGTGTCTCCTTGACAGACTCGAGAAGGGGAGAGTCCCGAGCACGGATCAAGCCTGCAGGGGAAAATGGAGGGCTATCCAAGCGCAGTCCATGAGTTGTATCCCCCTCCGTGTTTTGGCACCAAAATGAAAGGCTCCCCGAAGAGTCGAAGTCTGAGGCACGTGTCCAAACCAAACAGCTTTATTTGCCTGTTGGGGCTGAGCCTAAAACTAGCATCAGCACCCCTGCAGGCGTCTGCGGGAGGTTTTATAGGGTAAGCAATAGGGGAAGTAATTGCAAGCATACATGAGCAGTTATAATTGCAGAGCAGGTATTGCTGCAGAAATCTGTTGTTGACCTTTACATTTCTGCTACGTCTTATCAGGAAACCTGTGGTAAGGTGCTGGTTATTTTATCTTTTATCCAAGAGGATGTCTGGCAGCTTCCTCGGGGGGTTGGGAGGCGGGTGCCTTATTCCTGGTGCCCCTGGTGATCCCTAACAATAGCAACTTAAAATGGGCAGACAGCAACTTTCCTGCAGCACATGCTAAGGACACCAGGAAAAGAAACCTTGCTACTAAGCGCCGGGAAGCCCAGGCTGGGTCCAAGACACTCCTTCATCCTGCTCTCTTTTCCCTTCCTTGTGGTCCAGGCTCAGACCAGGTATCTCACCAGCCACGCCCCCTGCAGCACAAGACCTGTCTTGGCCTCGCCCTCTCACCAGTTTCCTTTTGCTTCTTCCCTGTCATTGCCCATTCCCATCTCTAACAAGGGATCGGGCTCCCTTACCTCAGGCTCTGCCCAAGTCTTCTTCCCACTTAGCCCAGCTTTGGGTCTGTGGCCATTGCTTAAGACTGTGAAGCGGGTACATGAGAGTGATGGTCACCGTACCGAGGTGAGTATCCGACTCTCTAATCTAAAGCTGCATTTCACAACTCCCCATCTTCATACATGGGTCTGGAGTCTCTATGGACCTTGAATTCCCTGCAACAGGCCCTTCCGTCTATAAATTGAAGCTTCATCCTGAGAGCCAGGGCACTTCTTTTGGGGACTGTAAGGTCTCCAAGGCTGCTCACTGCCCACTTGCTTGTCTGTCTTTGGACTGCGTAGACTCCCTTTTCACATCGTTTTCCTTCTTAAAACTCTTTACTCACCTCTCCCCCGACAGCGCCATTCAAGTATTCCATGAGGTGGATTTGTAGCTGAATGTGAACTTCATGTCTTTTGCATTTATTCTGCTTTAATCCAAGCTAGCTTTGTTTATCCTGGTAGAACTGAACTCACTTGCGTTCTTTCCCCAGATTCTCCTGCATGCTCCTATATTGTATGTATGCCTCTTTTAATCATTAAGCCCTTAGGACATTGGGTTCTGGTTAACAACAAATTCACTTAAGTATGAACCTTCAGGCCTATCAACCCTGACTAGGATATAATAACTAAACCTCAAACAATGAGTAAGCATTTAATACAACAAAGCTAACACCTTGGCTTCAGTTATGTTTCAGCTCTGGATTCATGAAAGCTGACCAGCCCCATGAACCACATCCCCTGAAAATTAGAGGACACAATTCCATGACTGACACCAAGACCTGACCCTGCCTTAGCCCAGACCTGTCAGTAGAGTCCCCAGACCCCATCTGCAGCTTTCATAGCAACCATGATTAATTTTTTAACTTATATTAATCCCTTGGGTACCAATTTATTGAAACAAAATGTTGCATATGGAACAGATTTAGTTCATTGGTTCTTGGGGTAATATGTAAAAGCAGAGTCTATGTAAAAATTCATTTATTTCTAAAAAATCAAGGACATACATAATGTTGAAATGACTTCACGTAATTAGAATTGCAAAACAAAAATAAATAATAAAATTAAAACTAAAACACATTCAAGGTATAACAAAAAGCAAATTATTAATAGTTATGAAGAGTATGGTATTTTTCAATGCAAGTAGGTAAATGCAGTGACACTTGGCATTGTTTGAACTGCCAGGTAGTCTCTTTCCTGATTTTATATTTATAAAAAACATGGCACCTTTTTATAGGTTGTTGCTTGGACTGAGTTGATGGAATAATCTCAGAAAAGTGTGCCCAGTTTTCACCTGCAAACAAAAAGGTGTATCGCTATTTGAAGAACGTCCATGACAATTATAATTTGACAATGACACTTGCTCCAATAATTCTTCAGCAGTAGCTAGACAAAAGCAAACAATGCCTGTTTTGGTTGTGCAGTTGATTTTAGAATGTAAAACGTGCAATCTAAAAGGCAATGTCTTCACCTTTTCCACCCTGCCCCCAACCCCATTCCCATCTAGCACCCTGATAGATCTAGTACCTATCTGGCACCATACATAGCTATTACAATATTGTTGACTATATTCCTTATGCTTTACCCTACATGCCCATGACTACTGTATCACAACCAATTTGTTATTCTTAATCCCTTCCTTTTTCACCCATCCTTACCCCCCCTCCCATCATAAACAAGCCCCTTTAAGAGTCCTAGTAATACTGGAGAAAAGGCTTACAAATGTAGAGAAGTGGTAAAA
>NW_017733299.1:0-3034 GCF_001890085.2 Hipposideros armiger | reverse complement strand
CAACATGAGAGAGTTACACAACCAGAGAGAAGCCTTACAAAAGCAGAGAATGTGGGAAATAAAGCCTTTACTCAGCATTCATATCTTACTAGGGATGACACAGTGCATACCAAAGAGAAGTGTTACAAATGTGAAAAATGTAGCAAAGCCATTACTCACCATTTACAGTTCACTACACACACGGAAATTTACAGTTCACTAAAAACACCTTAAAACTGAAGAATCTAAGAAACCCTGTGCTGGACCTGCAGCCTCATCCAATATCAGAGTACGCTTACTGCAGAGAAATCAACTTTCAAAGTCAATGATGAAAACCTTGTGTTCAAAATATAAACTTCAGAAAATCCACATAATTCATGCTTTAAAGTGACTTTAAAGATGTAAAATAGGGCCGGCCGAGTGGCGCGTTGGTTAAGAGCTGGCTTGGGACGCCAGAGGGCCCCGGTTCGGATCCCACATATGAGGGCCAGTGACACAGCCCTCTACAGCTAAGATGCTGAACAACAGCTCAACCTGGAGCTGGGCTGCCGTGATTCGCCGGCGACGGCGTAGGCTGCAACCCCTGCTGCAGTGAGTTGCCATGGGCTACCGTGTGTAGCCAGCAGCCAGCGTGAGCGGCCATGCAGAAGTGGGTGACTGATCTGCCTCACCCGGGAAGAGCACAGTGATGGTGTCAACTTGGGCCAGTGAAGCAACGTCCTCAACAACTAGACTGAAGAACAAAACAACAACAGCTTGTTTGTTTCCCTTCCCCCAGTTCCCTAGCCTGTTCCAATTCCCCAATAAAAAATCTTAAAAAAAATGTAAAATAATGTGAGGAAATGTTTCTTCAAAAATGAAATCTGAACTATTAAAGAATTGACATTACAAAGTAGTCAGAGTAAATAACAGTTTTCAGATATTACTTTAAATCAGAATACATATAGTGAATAAGTAAATGTTAAAAAACGTGTGAATATGCTTGAAAGTATCAGGTCGATGGATGTTGAAAAGGTACAATTCTTTACAATGAGTCGTTATATATTGATAGTACTTGAGCTTTGTTGAAAAGGAAATAGTAATGTAATCCACTGTGGAGTCACTTGATGCTGTTTTTGTACTTCTAGTGTGTGTGAATCATGGTTTGTTTGTTGCTTTCTCAAAGATCTGACAGCCCTTGTATGTTGGGTGGGATTCACTCAGATCTAATTTTCCCTAGGAGACTGAGGGCACTGTAATACACAATGTATGATGAAAATCTAAATGGAGATGCTGTTTGGTTGACTTAGAATGTTGATGTAAGTCACTGTGAAGTAGGTGTTCAGGGCATCATTCTCTGCATTAATGTGAGACCGGAACATTCTGAATTTTAATGTTTTACCAATTGCTCTTTAAGGAAAATAAGGTGGTGGTTCATTGAAACCCTGATGTGTCTTTGTAGTAACAACAGAGAGGAGTAATGAATATTACCAGATATGGTTGAAATAAAGAGGTCTTCAGAGATATCTTAGGAAGTACAGACAACTCATCCCTAAGTGCATAAATTATTGTATATCCATGTTTCCTAAACAGTAAGCCTCAGTCTTCAAACCCATGGAAAACAGAGCTGTAAGGTCATTATATCAGAACAACGAGAATGCTTCCTAAATTGTTGTTATCTGTATTTTATATGTAGATCCTACAGGTGGTTTGCCATGCTTTATTTAGACTATGTGTGAACTTATATTTACATTAATAATAAAGCAAATGAGTTTTTATGTATTAATAGTGATGTGTAATGAATGACTTGTTATCCTGCCACCAACGTTGACCTCTCCCACCTCAGTCATGGTTGGAATCAATAATTCACTATTTGATGATGCAGTGGAATGACAGCAGTAGTAATCTTTTCCCCCCGAGGTTTTAATTCGCAAATGGAAAGAGAACCTTGCTGTTCAGAATGCCAAAGAAACACTATTTAAACTAAAGTAAAGGCTAGAAGACATGGGAGCTACATGTGGCTTGAAATGTGCATGAAGCAGCTGTTTCCTTGTGGGTAGGGTCATATCATAATTCACCTTTCCCCAATGGTAACAGGATTGAATATGTGTTCATCCGTGTGCATCAGGCAGCCAACACCAGTTTGCCCCATCATAGCTGGTGTTACCTTCATCCATTGGTTCAGGACTTCTGTGTGCCATTCCTCTATGATATGAGCAGTTTTCCTGTCATCACTAATAAGGATTTGGCAGTCTTTACTGAGTGTTGTGTATAAAGGAGATTTACTCTACAAACTCCTTTCTTCTGAGTTTGTCTTTTCTTGGTTTTTCTTCAGGCCATGAAGGCTTGACCTTTGTTTATTACAGATAACTGGTGTTTAAACTGCAGGTTCTCAGTGAGGCCTCAGTCTTGTAAGTTTCCCTTGTATTCCAAGTCATGTCGACATACTCGTATTCTCCTTCATGTCTTTTGCCTATTTTCAGGAGAGAGAAAAAAAGTGAGAGTAATATAGTTAATAGATGTTTGAGTGTCTCTAAAATCTAATGTGTAAATCAGCACCATGATAACTAAGCAGTTTTCAGTAACGTTTGCACTCACATATATGTTTTATATGAGTTAATACCCCATTGGGCATGCTTTTCTCCATAGTATTTTTAAAAACACCCAAAAACTTCATCCACAAACACATACATTTCTGCAATTGAAGACATTTCATAATATCAGTGACTTTGAAATGTTCCCACTGTGTCACTTTTGTCATGTACACAGTTAACTTTTTAGGACTATGGATGTCTGCCTAAAATGTAAAACTTATTTGATCAATTCCGTTTTGGACCTTCGGGTTTCCATTATTCTTCTCAGTTACAAAATCTGCTATGATAATTTGTTGATGATTTTTCTCTGAATAGTAGCCTTGTATGTGCCTTTCTTGTAGATAAATTCTAGATCAGAAAAGCTAGGTTAAACCCCAGGTTCTAGTATTTACTGGATGATGAGAGAAGTAAAGCAAACAGAAGTGTGTTAATGGGCTGGCAGGATGGGACAAGCAAAGTTAATAGCGAAGTTATGAGCTGGC
>NW_017733298.1:23629-43908 GCF_001890085.2 Hipposideros armiger | reverse complement strand
TCCACCTAACGTTAAGTCAGCCCACCACGAACACTTCCTGATTCAGCACAAACTTCCCGTGAACCCTATGCTGTGAACACCCCCAACACTGCCCTTCAGCCTAAAGGGAAATCTGGACATGTCTCTAGACCTGAAGCTAACCCTCTCCCTACAAACACACCTAGAGCTGTCCTTCACCTGCACTCCGGGTTTAAGCTAACAATGGACCAACTACTATACCGAATTCTCACACGTTCCTGAGTTTTCCACCAGCTCCTAATGCTCCTCTGGGCCCTGACACCAGCCGTGGCACTGAACTGCTTGCTAAGTCTAACCCTACCACTACACATGAATATAACCACACGAAGGAACTTTTCATAAAACTAGCTGGAGACCCAAATCCTAATCCTAACACTCATTCCGAACCTCCTGCTACCTGGGTCGGTAAACTTGGCCCTCACCTGAACACTAATCCTCTACCTGAATCTACCCCTACAACAGGCGCTCCTTGGAAACATAAGCCTTTCCCTAACACTAACCTAACATCGTCTCTATCACTACCCTTAGCCTCGTGTATGACCCGTATGGTAAACTTGTTTTCACCCTCACACCAAACCTTACGTTCACGCTGATATTAACCCTAACCTTCAAGGTGTTTCCCAACCTCACCCTAAAACTGGGCCTATCGCAGACCCTAACGCAGTCCCTGTCGCTCACACTACATGAAGCCTAACTGTACAGATGTTCATAGACTTAAACCTGTGTGCTACCTATACCTCTAGCATTTGCGCAACCTAACCCTAAATGTGTCCCTAATGGGCCTCCCAACATAATCCTGTCTCCAACTGCAAGTGACCCTAAAGCTGGCACTGAACCTGTCTCGGGCCCTCATCCAAACAGTGGCCCTTACTCTAAAGCTAATGGTTCCGTTAACCCTACCTTTCAATCTGTTTCCAACCTCAAACCTATCCCTGATCCTCTCCCTCAACCTAGGCCTAACCCCGTCCACAGCCTTGACCTTACCTGTGTTTCCCACTTGAATCCTCACCCTGTTTCCTGGCCTAAACTTCACCCTCTACCTAAAGTTAACTCAGCCCAGCACGAACATTTCCTGATTCAGCAGAAACTTCCCGTGATCCCTGTTGCAGTGAACACTCCCAACACTGCCCCTCAGCCTAAAGGGAAACCTGGACATATCTCTAGACCTGAATCTAACACTCTCCCTAGAACCACACCTAGAGCTGTCCTTCACCTGTACTCCGGATCTAAAGCTAACAATGGAACGACTACTAAACCGAATTCTGACATTTTCCTGAGTTTTACACCAACTCCAAATGTTCCTCGGGTCCCTGACACCAGCACTGGCACTGAATTGCTCGCTAAGTGTAACCCTGCCACTACACCTGAATATAACCGCACGAAGGAACTTTTCATAAAACTAGCTGGAGACCCAAATCCTAATCCTAACACTCATTCCCAACCTCCTGCGAACCGGGTCGGTAAACTTGGCCCTCACTTGAACACTTAACCTCTACCTGAATCTACCCCTACAACAGGCGATCCTTGGAAAACTAGGCCTTTCCCTAATGCTAACCTAACACCGTCTCTAACACTACGGTGAGCCTTGTATTTGACCCGTATGGTAAACTGGTTTTCACCCTCACACCAAACCCTACGTTCACGCTGATACTAACCCTAACCTTCAAGTTGTTTCCCAAGCTCACCCTAAAACTGGGCCTATCGCAGACTCTAACACAGTCCCTATCGCTCACACTACCTAAGCCTAACTGTACAGCTGTTCATAGACTTAACCCTGTCTCCTCCCTAAACCTCTTGCATTTGTGCAACCTAAACCTAAATGTGTCCCTAACTGGTCCTCCCAACATAATCTTGTCTCCAACTGCAAGTGATCCTAAAGCTGGCAATGAACCTGTCTCGGGCCCTCATCCAAACACTGGCCCTTACTCTAAAGCTATCGGTTCAAATAACCCTACTTTTCACTCTGTTTCCAACCGCAAACCTATTACTGTTCCTCTCCCTCAACCTAGGCCTAACCCGTTCCATAGCCTTGACCTTACCTGTGTTTCCCACCTGAATCCTCACCCAGTTTCCTCCACGAAACCTCACCCTCCACCTAACATTAACTCAGCCCACCCCGAACACTTCCTCATTCATCAGAAACTTCCCGTGAACCGTGTTCCTAAGAACACAGCTAGCACTGCCCCTCAGCCTAAAGTGAAAGCTGCTCATATCTCTAGACCTGAACCTAACATTTTCCCTAGAACCACAGCTAGAGCTGTGCTTCACCTGCACTCGAGTTCCAAAGCTGACATGGGCCCGACACTTAACCAGAATTCGCACAATGTGTTGATTTTTCCACCAACTCCTAATGCTCCTCCTGGCCCTGATGCCAGCCCTTGCACTGAACTGTTCCCTAAGACTAACCTTACCCCTACGCCTGAATAAAACCATACGTAGGAACTTTTCATGAATCCTAGCTGGAGACCCAAATCCTAATCCTAACACTCATTCCCAACCTCCTCCTAACCGAGTTGGTAAACTTGGCCCTCACCTGAACACTAATCCTCTACTTGAATCTACCCCTACAACAGGCGGTCCTTGGAAACCTAGGCCTTTCCTTAACCCTAACCTAACACTGTCTCTAACACTACCCCTAGCCTCGTATTTGACTCATATTGTAAACTGGTTTTCACCCTCACACAAAACCATACGTTTATGCTGATCCTAACCCTAGCCTTCAGGTGTTTCCCAACCTCACCCTAAAACTGGGCCTATCGCAGACCCTAACGCAGTCCCTATCGCTCACTCTACCTGAAGCTTAACTGTACAGTTGTTCATAGACTTAACCGTCTCTCCTCCCTAAACCTCTAGCATTCGTGCAACGTAACCCTAAATGTGTCCCTAACTGGACCTCCCAACATAATCCTGTCGCCAACTGCAAGTGTCCCAAAAGCTGGCACTGAACCTGTCTCTGGTCCTCTTCCAAACACTTGCCCTTACTCTAAACCTAATGGTTCCCTGAACCCTACCTTTCAAACTGTTTTCAACCGGAAACCTATCCCTGATTCTCTACCCCAACCAATCCTAACCCGGTCCATAGCCTTGTCCTTACCTGTATTTCCCAACCGAAACCTCACCCTGTTTCCTCGGCGAAACCTAACCCTTAACTAACATTAACTCAACCCACCATGAACACTACCTGATTTAGCAGAAACTTCCCATGAACCGTGTTCCTAAGAACACCCCTAACACTGCCCCTCAGTCTAAAGGGAAAGGTGGACATGTCTCTATTTCTGAACCCAACACTGTCCCTAGAAGCACACCTACAGCTGTCCTTCACCTGCACTCTGGATCTAAAGCTAACAATGGACCGACTCCTAAACCGAATTCTCACAATGTCTTGAGTTTTCCAACAACTCCTAATGCTCCTCCTGGCCCTGACGCCAGCCCTGGTACTGAATTGTTCCCTAATCCTAAACCTACTCCTACCCATAAATATAACCTTATGTAAGAACTTTTCATAAACCCTAGCTGGAGACCCAAATATTAATCCTAGCACTGTCTCCCAACCTCCTCCTAACTGAATTGTTAAACTTGACCCTCAGCTGAACGTTAATCCTCTACCTGAAACTACTCCTACA
This sequence comes from Hipposideros armiger, assembly GCF_001890085.2. Classification (NCBI taxonomy): domain Eukaryota; kingdom Metazoa; phylum Chordata; class Mammalia; order Chiroptera; family Hipposideridae; genus Hipposideros; species Hipposideros armiger. The sequence continues at coordinate 40,267 of NW_017733298.1, read as the reverse complement.
ACAGGCACTCTTTGGAACGTAGGCCTTTCCCTTACCCTTGCCTAACACTGTCTTTAACACGACCCCTAGCCTCGTATTTGACCCATATGGTAAACTGTTTTTCACACTCTCCCAAAACCCTACAATCACGCTGATACTAACACTAACCTTCACGGTGTTTCCCAACCTCACCCTAAAACCGGGCCTATCTCTGACCCTAAGACAGTCCCTATCGCTCACCCTACCTGAAGCCTAACTCTACAGCTGTTCATATACCTAACCCTGACTCTTTCCTAAACCTCTAGCGTTCACGCAACATATCCCTAATTGTGTCCCTAACTGGGCCTCTCAATGTAATCTTGTCTCAAACTGCAAGTGACCATAAAGCTGGCCCTGAACCTGTCTCGTGCTCATCCAAACACTTACCCTACTCTAAAGCTAACCGTTCCCTGAACCCTACCTTTCAATCTGTTTCAAACCGCAAATCTATCCCTGATCCTCTCCCTCAACCTAATCCTAACCCGGTTCATAGCCTTGACCTTTCCTGTTTTTTCCCCCGAATCCTCACCGTTTTTCCTCGCCGAAACCTATCCCTCCACCTAACATTAATTCAGCCCACCACGAACACTTCGTGACTCAGCTGCAACTTCTGGTGAACCCTGTTTCTAAGAAAACCCCTAACACTGCCCCTCAGCCTAAAGCGAAGGCTGCACATTTCCCTAAACCTCAACCTAACACTCTCCCTAGAACCACAGCTAGAGCTGTCCTTTACCTGAACTCTGGTTCTAAAGCTAACACTGGCCCGACTCCTAACCCGAATTCTCACAGTGTCCTGAGTTTTCCACCAACTCCTAATGCTCCTCCTGGCCTGATGCCAGTCCTCGCACTGAACTGTTCCCTAATCCTAACCCAACCCCTACCCCTAATTATAACCATACGTAGGAATTTTTCATGAACCCTAGCTGGATACCAAATCCTAATCCTAGCACTGATCCCCAACCTCTTCTTAATCGAGTCGGTAAACCTGACCCTCACCTGAACGCTAATCCTCTACCTGAAACTACCCCTACCACAGGCGCTCTTTTGAAACCTAGGCCTTTCCCTAACCCTAGCCTAACACCATCTCTAACACTACCCCTAGCCTCTTTTTTGACCGATATGGTAAACTGGTTTTCACCCTCACACAAAACCCTACCTTCACGCTGATACTAACACTAACCTTCAGGGTGTTTCCCAACCTCACCCTAAAACTGGGCTTATTGTTGACCCTAACGCAATCCCTATCGCTCACCCTACCTGAATCGTAACTCTACAGCTGTTCATAGACCTAACCCTGACTCCTCCCTAAACCTCTATTGTTCACGCAACCTAACCTTAATTGTGTCCCTAACTGGTCCTCTCAATGTAATCCTGCCTCTACCTGCAAGTGAGCCTAAAGCTGGTCTTGAACCTGTCTCGGGCCCTCATCGAAACATGATGCTTACTCTAAAGCTAACGGTTCCCCGAACCCTGCCTTTCAATCTGTTTCCAACAACAAACCTATCCTTAATCCTCTCTCTCACTAGTCTTACTGTGTTTCCAGCTTTGAACTTAACAGTGTTTCTCAACCGAAAACTCACCGTGTTTCCCAGCTGAACCCAAACATTCCAGCTAACCTTAACTGAACCCAACACTAAGCCTCCTGACTAAGTGTAAAATTAGCGTTGAACAGGTCCCTAAGCCTACCCATAAACTGTACCTAACCCTAAAACGACACTCTACATATCCCTTGATCTGAACCTAACATTCTCCCTAGACCCAAACATAGAGCTGTCCTTAAACTGAACCCTGTTTCTAAATCTAACCCTTGCCTGACTCCTAACATGAATTCTCACACTGTCCTGAACAATCTACCAACTCTTAATGCTCTCCCTTACCTTGATGCTAATCCTGCCCCAGAAGTTTTCTCTAAGCCTAACCCTACCCCTTTCCCTACACGAAACTCTGTATCTGAACCTTCCACTAAACCTAACTGGAAACCCATGTCCTAACCCAAAAGCTGATCCCAAGCTTCCTCCTAACCGAGTCGGTAAACCTGGCCTTCACCTGAACACTAATCTCTCCCTGGAACTCCCCTTATCACTGTTGCTATTTTGAAATGTAACCCTTTCCCTAACTTTTGCCTAACACCGTCTGTGACACTAACCCTAGACTTTTATGTGATGCTTACTGTAACCCTGTTTCCACCCTAAGCCAAAACCCAACCGTCACGCTGTTACTAACAGTAACTACAATGGGGTTTCTAAACCTCACCCTAACACTGTCCCTATCACTCACCCTATCCCTCACCGTACCTGAACACTAACTCTACCCCTGTTCATAGACCCAAACCGAACTGCTTCCCTAAACCTATAGCGTTCCTGCCACCGACCCCTAACTCTGTCCCGAACTTTGTCTCTCAGCATAAACCAGTCTCTATCTGTAAGAAAGCCAAAAGCTGGCCCTGAACCTGTCTCTGAACCTAATGCAAAGCATGTCCCATACCCTAATGCTAACCGTATCCCTAACCCTAAATTTCACTCTGTTTCGAACCACAAACCTATCCTTAATCCTCTCTCTCACCATAATCCTACCTTGTTCCCAGCCTTGAACTTAACAATGTTTCCCAACTGAAAACTAACCTTGTTTCCCAGCCGAACCCGAACTTTCCAGCTAACCTTAACTGAACCCAACACGAAACCACTTGACTAAGTGTAAAATTACCGCTGAACCGTTCCCTAAGCCTACACATAACATGGCCCCTAACCCTCAAACGACAGCTCTACATATCCCTTGATCTGAACCTAACATTTTCCCTAGACCCAAACCTAGAGCTGTCCTTAAACTGAACCCCGTTTCTAAAGCTAACTCTGGCCCAACTCCTAACAGGAATTCTCACACTGTCCTGAGCGTTCCACCAAATCCTAATGCTCTCACTTACCCTGACGTTAACCCTGTCCCGGAACTTCTCTCTAAGCCTAAAACTACCCCTTTTCCTAAATGAAACTCTATATCTGAACCTTCCACTAAACCTAACTGGAAACCCAAATCTTAATCCAAAAACTGACCTGAAACCTCATCCTAACCGAGTCGGTAAACCTGGCCCTCACCTGAAGACTAAAGCTCTCCCTGAAAATACCCCTATCACTGTGGCTACTTTGAAACTTAACACTTTCCCTAACCTTCGCTTAACTATGTCTCTGACACTAACCCTGGCCTTCTATGTGACCCTTAGGGTAACCCTGTTTCCACCCTAAGCCAAAACCCAACCGTCACGCTGTTACTAACCCTAACCATAACGGTGTTACTAAACCTTACCCTAACACTGTCGCTATCACTCACCCTACCCCTCACCATACCTGAACCCTAACTCTACCCCTGTTCATAGACCTAACCCGAACTACTTCCCGAAACCTATAGCGCTCCCGCCACCGAACCCTCTGTCCCAAACTTTGTCTCTCAATGTAAACCTGTCTCTAACTGTAAGAAAGCTTAAAGCTAGCCTTGAATCTGTCTCGAATATTAATCCAAACCCTGTCCCCTACCCTACGGCTAAACTTGTCCCTAACCCTAAATTTCACTCTGTTTCGAACCCCAAACAAGTCCCTAACCTTCTCCCTCACCGTAGTCCTAATCCTGTCCCTGACATTGACCTTAACAGTGTTTCCCAACCGAACCCCAAATCTGTTACCCAGTCACTCCTAACCCTCCCCCTCACCTTTTCTCAGCCTGACACGAACCCTTCCTGACTCAGTAGAAACTTACCATTAACCCTGTCCCTAAGCCTATCCCTAACACTGCCCCTCATCCTAAAGCGAAAGCTCCACATGTCCCTAGGCCTGAACCTATCACTCTCCCTTGACCCAAAACTATAGCTGTCCCTATCCTGAATTCTGTTTATACAGCCAACTCTGGTCTGACTCCTAACCCGAATTCTCACACTGTCGTAGCGTTCCACCAACTCCTAATGCTCTCCCTTACCCTGACGCTAACCCTGTCTGGGAATTTTTCTTCTAAGCCTAACCATACCCCTTTACCTACATGAAACTCTATATCTGAACCTTCCATTAAATCTAACTGGAAACCCATATCCTAACCCCAAAACTGACCCCAATTCTCCTCCTAACTGAGTCGGTAAACCTGGCCCTCACCTAAACGCTAAACATCTCCTTGAAACTACCCCTATCACTGTGGCTATTTCGTAACCTAACACTTTCGCTAACCCTCGCTTAACACCGTCTGTGTCACTAACCCTTGCCTTCTATGGGACTCTTACGGTAACCCTGTTTCCACCCTAAGCCAAAACCCAACTGTCATGCTGTTACTAACAGTAACAATAACGGTGTTTCTAAACCTCACCCTAACACTGTCCCTATCGCTCACCTACCCCTCACCATACCTGAACCCTATTGCTACCCCTGTTCATAGACCTAACACGAACTCCTTCCCGAAACCTACAGCGTTCCCACCACTGACCCCTAACTCTGTCCCGAAATTTGTCTCTCAAAGTAAACCTGTCTCTAACTGTAAGAAAACCAAATGCTGGCCCTGAACCTGTCTTTAAACCTAATCCAAAGCATATCCCATACCCTAATGCTAATGGTGTCCCTAACCCTAGATTTCACTCTGTTTGCAACCGCAAACCTATCCCTAATCCACTCTCTCACCATAGTACTACCCTGTTGCCAGCCTTGAACTTAACAGTGTTGCCCAACCGAAAACTAACCTTGTTTCCCAGCCAAACCTGAACCGTCCAGCTAACCTTAACTGAACCCAACACTAAACCTCCTGACTAAGGGTAAAATTCCCATTGAACCGGTCCCTAAGCCTACCCATAACACGCCACTAACCCTAAAAACGACAGCTCTACATATCCCTTGATCTGAACCTAACATTCTCCCTAGACCCAAACCTAGAGCTGTCCTTAACTGAACCCTGTTTCTAAAGCCAACCCTGGTCTGAGTCCTAACATGAATTCTCACACTGTCCTGAGCGTTCCACCAACTCCTAATGCTCTCCCTATCCCTGAAGCTAATCCTGTCCCAGAACTTCTCTCTAAGCCTAACCCTACCCCTTTCCCTAAAAGAAACTCTATGTCTGAACCTTCCACTAAACCTAACTGGAAACCCAAATCCTAACCCAAAAATTGACCCCAAGCCTCCTCCTAACCGAGTTGGTAAACCTGGCCCTCACCTGAATGCTAAACCTCTCCCTGAAACTAACCCTATCACTGTGGCTATTTTGAAACGTAACCCTTTCTCTAACCCTCGTCTAACACCATCTCTGACACTAACCCTAGCCTTCTATGTGACCCTTACGGTAACCCTGTTTTCACCCTAAGCCAAAACCCAACTGTCACGCTGTTACTAACCCTAACCATTACGTTGTTTCTAAACCTCACCTTAACACTGTCCCTATCGCTCACCCTAACCCTCACTGTACCTGAACCCTAACTCTACCCCTGTTCAAACAACTAACCCGAACTCCTTCCCAAAACCTAGGGTGCTCCCGCCACTGAACCCTAACTATGTCCCGAACTTTGTCTCTCAATGTAAACCTGTCTCTAAATGTAAGAAAGCCAAAATCTGGCCCTGAACCTGTCTCTAACCCTAAATCAAAGCATGTCCCATAACCTAATGCCAACAGTGTCCCTAACCCTAAATGTCACTCTGTTTCGAACAGGAAACCTATCCCTAAGCCTCTCTCTCACCATAGTCCTACCCTGTTCCCAGCCCTGACCTTAACAGTGTTTCCCAACCGAACCCTAACCTTGTTTCCCAGCAAATCCGAAACTTCCAGCTAACCTTAACTGAACCCAACAACAAACCTCATGACTAAGTGTTAAATTACTGTTGAAACTGTCCCTAATACTACCCATAACATGGCCCCTAACCCTAAAACGACAGCTCTACATATCCCTTGATCTGAACCTAATATTCGCCCTAGAGCCAAACCTATAGCTGTCCCTATCCTGAACTCCGTTTCTAAAGCCAAATCTGGTCCGACTCCTAACCCAAATTCTCACACTGTTGAGCGTTCCACCAACTCCTAATGCTTTCCCTTACCCTTACATTAACCATGTCCTGAAATTTTTCTCTAAGCCTAACCCTACCCCTTTACCTAAACTAAACTCTATATCTGAACTTTCCACTAAACATAACTGGAAACCCAAATCCTAACCCAAAAACTGACCCCAAGCCTCCTTCTAACCGAGTCGGTAAACCTGGCCCTCACCTGAATGCTAAAGCTCTACCTGAAACTACTCCAATCATTGTCCCTATTTCGAAACCTAACCCTTTCCCTAACCCTCACCTAACGCTGTCTCTAACACTAACCCTTGCCTTCTATGTGACCCTTACGGTAACCTTGTTTTCACCCTAAGCCAAAACCCAACCATCACTCTGTTACTAACACTAAGGATAACGGTGTTTCTAAACCTCACCCTAACACTGTCCCTGTCAATCACCCTACCCCTCACCATACCTGAACCCTAACTCTACCCCTGTTCATAGATCTAACCCTAACTCCTTCACTAAACCTATAGCGCTCCCGCCATCGAACCCTAACTCTGTCCTGAACTTTGTCTCTCAATGTAAACCTGTCTCTAACTGTAAGAAAGCCTAAAGTTGGACCTGAACCTGTCTCGAACATTAATCCAAACCCTCTCTCCTACTCTATGGCTAATGGTGTCCCTAACCCTAAATTTCACTTGTTTTGAACCCCAAACAAATCCCTAACCCTCTCCTTCACAGTAGTCCTAATCCTGTCCCCGGCCTTGACCTTAACAGTGTTTCCCACCCGAACCCCAACCCTGTTACCCAGTCACCCCTAACCCTCACCCTAACCTTATCTCAGCCCAACACGAAGCCTTCCTGACTAAGTAGAAACTTACCATTAACCCTGTCCCTAAGCCTACCTCTAACACTGCCCCTACCCTTAAAATGACAGCTCTACATGTACCTTGATCTATCTATCTATCTATCTATCTATCTATCTATCTATCTATATATATAGAGAGAGACACACACACACACACACATATATATATTTTTAAAATATTTTTATTGGGAAATTGGGGGAGGGGAACAGACAAGTTGCTGTCCTTTTGTTCTCAGTCTAGTTTTGGAGGACGTTGCTTCACTGGCCCAAGTTGGCACCATCATTGCACTCTTCTCGGGCGAGGCAGATCAGTCGCTGACTTCTGGATGGCTGCTCACAGCGGCTGCTGGCTGCTCACGCTGGCTGCTGGCTCCACACGGTAGCCCATGGCAACCCACTGCAGCAGGGGCTGTACCCTACGCCGTTGCCGGTGACCCACAGCAACCCAGCTCCAGGTTGATCTGTTGTTCAGCATCTTAGCTGCAGATGGCAGTGTCACTGGCCCTCATGTGTGATCCCAACCAGGGCCCTGCTGCTCAGAGCTGGTGCTCCCAAGCGAATTCTTAACTACCTGAGCCACTCGGCCGGCCCCAGGCCTATAACATTTTTTAGTAAAAAGTTTACCTTTGCCTTAAGAAGCCCTGCTCATTGTTTCTGTGCATCTAGGTTAACGCACCTCTGAAATACCTCTTTTCAGAACCCTCTGAAGCTTAACTGCCCTTAAAGAGCACATAATATTATTAACCATCCTGTAATCCACTCCCCATGTTGCTTTCTCCCACCTTCATGTAATCTTACATACCTCCTTAATTCCAAATGCATAAAAAGAGCTGCAAACTTTTATTCCGATAAGCATTTTTCTCAGTCTGTTGAGTTCTTGCTTCCAGGTATATACTCTGTCTGTCTCAAATAAATTTTGATAACAATTCTGTACTTTTTGGACATTTTGCATACATACATTGAATCTTTAGGTTGTTTTAGGTAGTATATACATCTCTACAATATTAAGTCTCCTGATCCATGAACATGAAATGCCTTTCCATTTACTTGTGCCTTCTTTAATTTTATTTCATCAATGTTTTATCGTTTTCAGTGCATGAGTCTTTCACGTGCTTGGTTAGGTTTATTTTAAATTATTTAATTCTTTTTGATGCTATTATAGAAGGGGTTATTTTCTTAAGATCCTTTTTGGATTGTTTATTGTTCTGCATTGAAATACAACTGCTTTTTGAGTGTTGATTTTCTATCCTGGAACTTTGCTGAATTGATTTATTAGTTCTAACAGGGTTTTTTGTGGAATCTTTAGGAATTTCTACAAATAAGATCCCATCATCTGCAAACAGAAATAATTTTACTTCTTGCTCTCCAAATTAGATGCCTTTTTGTTTCCTTTATTTTTCTAATGTTCTAGCTAGGACTTCTAGTGCTATGCACATTACAAAAAATTTCTTGGGGCCGAGAGATCAAAGAAAGAAGCTGACAACTCTATCATTACATCAAGAGTTTATTAAGGGAACTTACACACAAGGCACGTCTTGGGTTGCAGCGAGACAACATGGATGCCCTCCGTGAAGTTTGGCAGGGGCTTAGGGGTTATACAGAACAGGGCAAGGTGGATGGGGGTATGGAGTGTGACCACCCCAGATAAGAGGGACATCCTTACATGCTAGCTTCGGGAAGAGCAATGGCTGTTCCAGGAATCAGCATGAACCAGCATAGTGGAGGGGTCAATGAGATAGTCTCTGGGGACTCTGGGGGATGCAATCTCTGTTCCGGCCTGCATCTTGCTGGACATAGCATGAGGGTCTGACATCGGTCATCTCATGGAACAGTCTCTCCTCCCCAGTGCTTAGTAGAAGAGGAAAGAGTGGGCCTCCTTGACTTCTTCTTGATCTTAGAGAAAAAAGCTTTCAATGTTTCTTTTTTTTAAGTTTTTTCTTTTTCTTTTTTTTAGATTTTTTTTATTGGGGAATCAGGGGAAGGGGAACAGACAAGTTGCTGTTGTTTTTTTCTTCAGTCTCGTTCTGGAGGACGTTGCTTCACTGGTCCAAGCTGGCACCATCATTGCACACTTCCTGGGCGAGGCAGATCAGTTGACGGCTTCTGGACGGCTGCTCACGCTGTCTGCTGGCCACACACAGTAGCCCATGACAACCCACTGTCACAAGGGCTGCAGTCCATGCCATCGCCGGCGACCCACGGCAGCCCAGTTCCAGGTCGAACTGTTGTTCAGCATCTTAGGGGTAGAGAGCAGTGTCACTGGCCCTTATATGTGGGATCCGAACCAGGGCCCTCTGGCATCCCAAGCCAGTTCTTTACCAATGCGCCACTCGGCTGGCCCAGCTTTCAGTTTTTCACTGTTAGAGGAGGACTTTTCATATTTGACCTTTATATTGAGGTAATTTACTTCTGTTCCAAGTTTGTGGAGTATTTTTGTCATGAAAGGCCAATTTATTTTTTAAATAAATGTAACAGATACCTTATGAATGTAGGATGAAACATAGATGAAGTTTGTCTATTTTTAAACATTTTAAGAAAACTAGTTGATGCCCCCAATAGAAGCATAGGCCTTAATGATACCTCAGAAACCATTTCCAGTGATTTGTGCTTATCACGCTCTGATTCAGAATTCTGCGTCCCTAATAAGAAGCTCCAGATTTTGGAAAAATTTACCAACCAAAAAACAGCTTTCTCATCACCTTTCAGTCAAACCTTCTCAGGTGGCCCTCCGAGTGGAACAGAGTAAACGCCACAAGGTGAGTATTTTCCAAATCCTGTTGACAAGAAAATCTTCCTATGGATCCAAATTCAGGTAAGAGTAGGAACTTCAGAGTATTCTAGGGACTGCTCACTTTCTATTCTGATCTCTTCTACCCAGTGTCAATATCTTCATCATTTTATTAGTTAATAACACCACCAACAATAGGTATTACCACTTGTTTTATTTTCACAATGTTTCAGACTTTATTTTAAGAATTTTACATGAATAAACTTACAACAATCCTGAGGTAGATAGTATAACTATTTATAGATGAGGAAACTGAGGATTCAGAGATACAAAAACGTTTGATTATATGTCTGAGATCACATTGTCAGGGGTGGTGCAATGTAATCCAAGGTCCTTCTCTAAACCACTTACAACCTCATTAGAGCTTTCATAGTTTGATAAAGTTTACACTGTCTCATACATGGTTACATCATTCATCTGCCTGATGAGCTCAACCTCAGTTCTTTCTGCCATGCTACATTGAGAGTTGCCATGCTGTATTGAAAGCTCTTCTGACTCAGGGAAGCTTTCTCCTATGCAGGCAATTTGTGCAGTGGACGGTCCCAGGTGAGGGAGGATAGAGGACCCCAGCCTCAGAGCCTCCCCCTCTAGTTAAAGGAAACACATCCTGTCCCTGAGAACCCTCAGGGTTGATGACTGAGAAGCAACAGATAATAAAACAATTTCAGGACTTCATGTTGTTCACTCACTATTCCACAGACACTCATCCCTCTGTAAAGACTTTGTATGGGTCAGTCACTATTCCAGACACTCATCCCTTAGCAGCTGATTTCAAATGCTCTTTCCTGTAGGAGGAAGTAACAGATTCTTTCTCTGAGCTTAATCATGTGGTTTGGAATTGTTTGGAATCAATGCCTCTCTCTGCATTGCGGGCTCTTTGAGAAGCTGGTCCATGCCTGATTCTTCTCAGATGTCTCAGCCCCAGACCAGGGACCCTGAGGGCCACCTTATTGTTTTCTGAAAGTAATTTAACATTTACAAATTAAACTAGAAGTGTGAGGGACAGTGAATGCTGAAGATAGTATCTGTGAGTTAGATTTCAAATAAGGAAACAGCTGAAGGGGTATATTGATAGCAGGACTGTAATCGCACATGTGTATTGTGTTAAATGGCTCAGAAAACACTTTGGTGAATACTGTTACATGTTATGGTCACTAGCACATTAACAATGACCATGTTATGGATCAGGAAACTAAAGAGAACTAGCGTGTGGTACAACCTTATTCAAACAGCTAATCGAATTACAAATATTCTTTCCAAGATAGAGCAATATGCAAATTTAGCATATTTTTTTATTATCTGGATAGGTTTCTCCCAAACATTTCTTTGTTCTAACCCTCCCCCCTGAACCCCTGTCCCCCTCACTCTTACGGAGAAAGTTGGAAGGCAAGAGACTTAGGGCATGGGTTCTCGTCTTGGACTCACTGCCCACATAGGCCCTTTTTGTTCCATCTATTGTTCACACTCCCCAGGAACTTCCAAGGGTGGTTGAATTGTTAATTAAAGCCATGCCTATGAAAACACACCATAAGCCCTAAAGGATTAAGGAAACACAGGTTATCTTTTTATATGTGGCTCTCACATTGAAGGCAACACCCAGGGCACCATCAAGGAACAAACCTACTTTGAAGGAATTGTCAGGAACAATTGGCAAGTGGCTCAGAGCAGGCCCAAAAACCAGCATCCCCTCCTGGAGAAGTAAGTACCTCTGGACAGCATTCTAGGCAAAAATTGGGTAAGAGAAAATAATTTGTGGACTTTAGTTCCTCAGAGTCCTCTGGAAAGGTTGATAAGTATGGCCTAGGTATGTGGGGTGGACTTTGGGATTAAGGTGGACTAAGCTGAGACCTGAGGTTAGCACTGGGGCTCTGGGCAAATCTTATACATTCTCTGGGCTCCTGAATGCTAATCTGTAAAATGAAGATAAGGATACCTTGCTCATATATTGTTTGGAAGCATTAAATTGCATTTAAAATAATTGACACATCCAAGTTCTCCAGTAAATCAATCTATGATAATAGTGAACATGCTTTCTTGGTGTTGTATACCCAGGTCTTTGCTCAATGCCTAACACATAATGTGCCCTCAACAAATATTTTCTGAATGAGTAGATTTGTGAATGGACCATTTTGTAAACTGAAAGGCTGGGAAGTTAAATCTGATAATGGGAAGAGTTAGAAACTAAAATTGAATCAGCCACCTGTAGTCAGTGTGGAGTCTGAGTCTCTGAACCAACAGTTAAGGAAGGAAGAACAGAGTACACAGAAAGACAGGTGATAATTTGATAGGGGGAGATTTTGTGTTTTCTGGCAAAACAGGGACTAACACTCTAGAGCCCACCTCGCTCACCCACTCTTGCCCAACTTAGGACTCAGGAGAAAGAAGATTGAAGTGAAGATGTACATCCTGTGGGAAAGAAGAGGCTGTACTTACCAAGAGGTGAGCGAGCCCGAGGACCATGACTACCTGTGTAAGTGACCCTCACAAACAAGGCTGTTACGTCTTGGTACAATAGATTCGAATGGTCATGAGGTCCCCACGTCATCCCCTTCCTCTCGTGGCCTGGAGTACAGGATTGAGGCTCAGTGATGTGACTGCCCAGGCTGTCTCTGAAGCTCTCTATGTTCAGGAACACGCACCACACCTTCCCTAACCCCTGTTGCTCTCACCTCCAGATTGCGAGATGTGTCAGAACTTCTTCATTGACAGCTGTGCTACTAATGGGCCCCCTACATTTGTAAAAGACTGTGCAGTGGACAAGGGGCACCCCAACCACTCAGTCCTCACTCTGCCCCCTGGGCTGAGAATCAGACCCTCAGGCATCCCTGAGGCTGGGCTTGGAGTGTGGAACGAGGTGTCTGATTTGCCGCTGGGTCTGAACTTTGACCTCTACGAGGGCCATATCACAGAAGATGAAGAGGCAGCCAACAGCGGATACTCCTGGCTGGTGTGAAGCATCCACCTGTCCCTTGTCCCCTGTACCCTGTAGGTAGAGGGCCCCCACCTACATGCTGGGACGTGCATGAGGACGATATATTTAGTTCTGTGTGCTGAGTGCAATTTGCGTGAACATGGCGCTCCCATCTGAAAACAGGAGGGTAAGTGGGAGAAGAGTGGTGCAGACACAGCGGAGCACTTCCTCCGTGTGGGGCTCCTCCTGAGTGGACAGGTGGACTCAGGCATGTAGATGGTGAGCGAGACGCACATCATGTGGTCATAGCTGACAGTGGGATCCATGCAGGCTGAAAGCGCCTGGGTGACAGTAGGGTGGGATGATTATTCTATTACCTCTCCTCCCAAACAAAGTCTTTAACTTCATTTCCTGAACCTCAGATCACCAAAGGGAGAAACTGCTCTGAGTATGGGGATGGAAAGGACAAATCCCAGGCCAACTGGATGAGGTAAGGCCGGAGATTCCCTGGGTTCTAGACAGGACACTCATTGACCACAAGCCCCTAGTCCTCCCCTTCTCATCAAGCCTCCCTCAGTGGTCCTCCACAACCCCCTGTTCCTCTTTTTCCTCCACACAGCACTCTTTCGTACCAAGAGACTTTAGGAAAAAAGGAGATAAAATATAGCACATGTCCTCAAAATGTATGTCTCTATGCTAGACAAACTTTGGGCCCTGGAAAAAACCTTGAGGAGATTAGATTCACTGGGAAAATGGATTCACACTTTTAATTTATCTAATGAACACTTATATAGACAGTGGGATTCATTACTTACACAGATCACACAACCCTGGTCCTTAGGGACAACTTACTGCAGGCAGACATAAAACAATTGATGTTACCAATATTTAACTATAATTTTCCCATTTTTGAGAAGGTCACGGTGCCAGGATAGCCTAAAACAAGGAACCTTTGATCTGTGAGGAAACAAAGCACCCTAGCCACGGTTATAAGCAGACCTGGGTCCTGAAGCCTGCAGAGCACGAATGAGTCACAGGCTGGCCATGGGCCCCTTGGCCTCACGACCCAGCCCCTTTCCTTGAGGGGCTCTCTTTTATCGGGGGGTACAGAATGTGAATGAGCTTTATTGTCCTGTCTTACTGTGCTGTGACAGAGACCGCTGAGGGCAGGGGGAAGCCTTCTAGTCAGCAACTGGACGCAGGAGTCCATAGGACATTGTGAGAGGGGCTTAGATGCGGACAGAGCATCCCCCAGGAGTGAAGTTCACGGGGCAGTGGGCAACATCAGAGCCTGAAGGCTTTCAGTATCAGCAGGGGAGCTTGGCATGCATCTGACATGTAGTGGGAACTTATCACCGGTGGTTTTCCTTCCTTTCGCCTGTCTCAATCCCAAGTATGTGAACTGTGCTTGGGATGACGAAGAGCAGAACCTGGTGGCATATCAGTATCATAGGCAGATTTTCTACCGAACCTGCCAGGTCGTCAGGCCGGGCTTTGAAATGCTGGTCTGGTACGGGGACGAGTATGGCCACCAGCTGGGCATCAATTTGGGCCGAAATTGGAAGCAAAAGCTCAGGGAAAGGACAGGTGGGCAGCTTGGCTCTTTTTCAAAATGGCAAGAAAAGAAAGGGTTCTTGGAAAGGCCCCTTGCCCAACTCGTAGGGTACAATCCAGTCTAAAGTCAGTAGAATTTCAAATCAGATGCTTCGGAAATGAAGGATTCATTTCATACACCTTTGATTCTTAGGAACAATTTTGATATTTTTTATTTTTGTCCTCATTTTTTTATCCCCCAGCTGCATTTCAGATTAATATCCGTTTACAGTCAATGGGACCTAGGCACTTTGTCTTGTCCAGTCTGAGTCCCACTTCCCGAAGGAGACCCAGGCCCATAGGGGTCCTCAGTCAAACACCTTTTTGAATGGGAGACTCAGATTCAGGGCTACGCAGATGGTCCCTGTAACGATGACTCTATCCTCCCTCCACATTTGTCGGTCCCCAGGCTGGGTGTCTCCTGACTCCACAGATCCCTTCCCCATGTAGGACGTCACTGAGGCCAATTCCACCTAAGTCATCAAGAGTGTTCTCAGCTCTCAACAGAGTAAAATAGCTGCTGACACTGTGTCATGTGATACGCTTTTTAAAAGAATAAATTCAGACAAGTACATTTGAGGTTCTAATGGGCTTTATTCATGAGTCAGCAGAAACCTGTGTAGCAACTACCAGGGCACCCCAAAGGATTGTACAAGATGGATGGTTTTTATATGAAGAAGGGTGGGCAAGGGAGTTAACAAAAGAAAGGATTATGTGTGAGTGGAGACATCTTTGGGGGAAGAGTTTTTATCAGGCAGATTGCCTCTTCTTTCTATGGGGAGGGAGGGGGAGGGTTCACAGACAACCTTTACTGGTATTGACCAGAAAACTCCAGAATGGTTGATGAAGACGGTGTCTGGGAGAGGCTGAGACTGCAGTTAGATCAGGTATTAAATCTAGGTTTGGCTTCATGGGCTTTTAGCATGAGTGGCACTGTTTGGGGCCTGTGGTTTTTCTCTTTAATGTGACTTACAAGAGAAGTCTATGGGGAAAGGTCACTGCAGTGCCATCTATATAAGGACTGAAACTGCCTCTGATGCTTCTTGAAAGTCCCTACTCTGGGCAGTGTGTAGAAAAGGCCCTTGATAGGGGCTTTCTGGATTTCTGAAGATGTAGTGCATAAAAAATGGGATGAAAAAGTAGACTGTAAAGCAACATTTTGTGGGAGACAGAGCTTGTCTTATCAACACACGGAGAATGAGCAGTGGGCCTGGTGTCAGCAGGACACAGAGCATACGGCCCAGGCAGCCTTGTCAACACCTGCCCTGACTCAAACTTTCTCTTTTGGCAGGAACAAAACCAAAGATCCATCCCTGTTTCTCCTGCTCTGTGGCCTTTTCCAGTCAGAAACTCCTCAGCCAGCATGTGGGCTGCAGTCACCCCTCTCAGGTCCTTCCAGGAACATCAGCAGAAAACACCTAAAATCAGAGGAACCCTGCCCAGAGGATCTGAGTCAGCAGCAGCAAGAGACCGTCCCTCACAGCTGGAATGACAAAGCTGAAGGTCAAGAGGTCAAAGAAAGGTGCAAACCTTTGCTTAAAGTGATCAGGCAGAGGAGGATTCCAAGGGCCTTTTCCGAACCACCCAATGGACAAATGGGGGGCTGCAGGGAGCGTGAGAGAATGATGGAGGGAGAGCCCAGCACAGGCCAGAAGGTGAACCCAGAGGACACAGGCAAATTATCTGTGGGAGTAGAAATATCAAGAGCTGTAAATGTCAAGCAAGGCTTTCGTGATGGGTCACATCTCATTCAGCACCAGGGGACACACTCAGGGGAGAAACCCTATGTTTACGGGGAGTGTGGGCGAGGCTTGAGTGTAAACTCAGATCTCCTCAGACACAAGAGGACACACTCAGGGGAGAAACCCTACATTTGCGGGGAGTGTGGGCGAGGCTTCAATCAAAAGTCACATCTCATCACACACCAGAGGACACACTCAGGGGAGAAACCCTATGTTTGCAGTGACTGTGAGCGAGGCTTCAATCAAATGTCACATCTCATCACACACCAGAGGGCACACTCAGGGGAGAAATCCTATGTTTGTACGCAGTGTGGGCAAAACTTTACACGAAAATCAAGTTGCATCAGACAGCAGAAGATGCAGTCAAGGGAGAAGCCTCATGTTTGTGGGGACTGTGGGCGAGGCTTCCATAGTAAGCCAAGTCTCATCACACACCAGAGGACACACTCAGGGGAGAAGCCCTATGTTTGCACGCAGTGTGGGCGAGGCTTCAGTGAAAGCAAAATTCTCATCAGACACTGGAAGACACACTCAGGGGAGAAACCCTATGTTTGTATGCAGTGTGGGCAAAACTTTACATGAAAATCAAGTCACATCAGACACCAGAAGGTACACTCAGGGGAGAAGCCTCATGTTTGCGGGGACTGTGGGTGAGGCTTCCGTGATAAGCCAAGTCTCATCACACACCAGAGGACACACTCAGGGGAGAAGCCCTATGTTTGCAGGGA